>NC_136887.1:2192315-2237315 GCF_949152265.1 Phoxinus phoxinus
TCACTCACTCACTCACTGACTCACTCACTCACTCACTCACTCGCTCACTGGCTCGCTCACTCACTGACTCACTCACTGGCTCGCTCACTCACTCATTCACTCACTGACTCACTCACTCACTCACTCACTGACTCACTCACTCACTCACTCACTCACTGGCTCGCTCACTCACTCACTCACTCACTCACTCACTCACTCACTCACTCACTCACTGACTCACTCACTCACTCACTGGCTTGCTCACTCACTCACTCACTCACTCACTCACTCACTGACTCACTCACTCACTCACTGACTCACTCACTCACTGGCTCGCTCACTCACTGACTCACTCACTCACTCACTCACTCACTCACTCACTCACTCACTCACTCACTGACTCACTCACTCACTCACTCACTCACTGACTCACTTATTCACTGACTCACTCACTCACTGACTCACTCACTGGCTCGCTCACTCACTCACTCACTCACTGACTCACTGGATGCGTCTCAATTCTTATTTGTGCATCCTCGTTTCCTTTCCTCGCTTCCTTTCCTCGCGTCTCAGCTCCACCCCCTGGAGGACGCGGGGGAAGGCTGCAAGGAAAGGAAATGAGGACGGAGGAATCGAATGAAAGCTTTTTTATACATTGGAATACTTGATCACTCGAGCGTCACTTTACAGCGTCATCAGCAGCGCTAAAAAGATCTGCCCCTATGTTGTTGAAGTTTGGTTATTTAAGAAATTCATAATAAATAAAAAAGCAAGATACCCTGTTGAAATATGTGACGTGTGGTTTATATAAACTGCAATAAAATTATATAGCTATAAAATTATTGTGACCGATGTGAAGTGGGAGGAGAATTTACACGTGCGTCACGTTAAGTCAATAAAACACTTCCGCATAAGATACACCTGTGTATCCTCGCTCACAGCTCCTCTGGAAGCCCCCTCACTCCTCGATCCTCGCCTCCTCGCGGTGCAATTAGAGAATTGAGATGTCCTTCAAGATGGCTGAGCTCGATCGGTTTCCGGGTCATAGGATGGAGGACGGAGGAGTGAGGAGACGAGGAGGGATATTGAGAAGCACCCACTGACTCACTCACTCCCTGACTCACTCACTCACTCACTCACTGACTCACTGACTCACTCACTCACTGACTCACTCACTCACTGACTCACTGACTCACTGACTCACTCACTGGCTCACTGGCTCACTCACTGACTCACTGACTCACTCACTGGCTCGCTCACTCACTCACTCTCTCACTCGCTGACTCACTCACTCACTCACTCACTGACTCACTCACTCACTGACTCACTCACTAGCTCACTCACTCACTCACTCACTCGCTGACTCACTCACTCACTGACTCACTGACTCACTCACTCACTCACTGACTCACTCACTCAATCACTGACTCACTCACTCACTGACTCACTCACTGGCTCACTCACTCGCTGACTCACTCACTGACTCACTCACTCACTCACTGGCTCGCTCACTCACTCACTGACTCACTCACTGACTCACTCACTGGCTCGCTCACTCACTCACTCACTCACTCACTGGCTCGCTCGCTCACTGACTGACTCACTCACTGGCTCGCTCACTCACTCACTGACTGGCTCGCTCGCTCACTGGCTCGCTCGCTCACTCACTAACTCGCTCACTCACTCACTGGCTCGCTCACTCACTCACTCACTCACTCACTCACTGACTCGCTCACTCACTCACTCACTCACTCACTGACTCACTGGCTCGCTCACTCACTCACTCACTCACTCACTCACTGACTCACTCACTCACTGACTCACTGACTCACTCACTGGCTCACTCACTCACTCACTCACTGACTCACTCACTCACTCACTCACTGACTCACTCACTCACTCACTCGCTGACTCACTCACTCACTCGCTGACTCACTCACTCACTCACTCACTCACTCGCTGACTCACTCACTCACTCACTCACTCGCTGACTCACTCACTGACTCACTCACTCACTGACTCACTCACTGACTCACTCACTCACTGACTCACTCACTCACTGACTCACTCACTCACTGACTCACTGACTCACTCACTGGCTCGCTCACTCACTGGCTCACTCACTGACTCACTCACTCACTCACTCGCTCACTCACTCACTGACTCTCTCACTGGCTCGCTCACTCACTCACTCACTAACTCACTGACTCACTCACTCACTCACTCACTGACTGACTCACTCACTGGCTCGCTCACTCACTCACTGACTGACTCACTCGCTCGCTCACTCACTCACTCACTCACTCACTCACTCACTCACTGACTGACTCACTCGCTCGCTCACTCACTCACTCACTCACTCGCTCACTCACTCACTCACTCACTCACTGACTGACTCACTCACTGGCTCACTCATTCACTCACTCGATCACTCGATCACTCACTCACTGACTCACTGACTGACTCACTCACTCGCTCACTCACTCACTGACTCACTCACTCACTCACTGACTGACTCACTCGCTCGCTCGCTCACTCACTCATTCACTCACTTGATCACTCACTCACTGACTCACTGACTGACTCACTCGCTCGCTCACTCACTCACTCACTCACTCACTCACTCACTGACTGACTCACTCGCTCGCTCACTCACTCACTCACTCACTCACTCGCTCACTCACTCACTCACTGACTGACTCACTCACTGGCTCACTCATTCACTCACTCGATCACTCACTCCCTCACTGACTGACTCACTCATTGGCTCGCTCACTCACTCACTCGCTCACTCACTCACTGACTCACTGACTGACTCACTCACTCGCTCACTCACTCACTGACTCACTGACTGACTCACTCACTGGCTCGCTCACTCACTCACTCACTCACTGGCTCGCTCACTCACTCGCTCACTCGCTCGCTCACTCACTCACTCACTCACTGGCTCACTCACTCACTCCCTCACTCGCTCACTCACGCAAACTCACACACACTCACTGACTCACTCACTCACTCACTCACGCAAACTCACACACACACACTCACTCACTCGCTCACTCACGCACGCAAACTCACTCGCACACAAGGGGGAACAAGGCGCTGGATGCCAGACAAGGTCAGAGTTAAACGGATTGGCAGTTTGTCAGATGTGAGAAAACGTGTGAGTGTTTGTGTGTGTGTGTGTGTGTGTGTGTGTGTGTGTGTGTGTGTGTGTGTGTGTGTGTGTGTGTATGTGTGATAGTGTGAGTGTGAGGACGTTTGTGTGAGTAAGTTTGTGCTTTTGAGAGAGAGTGTGTGTGTGTGTGTGTGTGTGTGTGTGTGTGAGAGAGAGAGAGAGAGAGAGAGTGTGTGTGTGTGTGTGTGTGTGTGAGAGAGAGTGTGTGTGTGTTTGTACATGGATTCTGCATTCAAGCTTTTATGTCTCAGAGATTTATGATCTAGGTCACATAAATGTGTTTAAAGCTGAAGTTTGCAACTAAACTAAACAACAGAATTGCAAACAGCATTTTGTGCAGGTTTCCCAAATATTCCTCCTATTTCCTATTGGTCGATGTATCAGACAGTCCCGCCCCCAAACTCACACCATTGATTGAGCCATCGTTGCCGTTTCAGGATGATCAATCAAACACAGAGCAATTTAAACTACACACACACAAGGGAAAAACCTACAAATGCCTAAAAAATCGACATTTGTGGAAGTCAGCATGAAATCAAAACTGTTATGGAATGTTGCATTATAAATGATTTATGGGCGCACATCATTATAGTTTTAATAATCTTGACTCAGAATAAGTTCCTCTTGCAGCTTCTCTTCTCTGATGACGAGGGCGGAGCTATAACCTGTCACTCACATGAGATCAGCCAATAGCAAACCACAACCGGCCAATCAACTCCCCACAGACACACTCAAGCCCCGCCCACATGTGTTCTTGCTCCTGAAGCACTTCTGTCGATATACGGCACAGTAGAGGAGAGACCAGCGCTACTTCTGTTTCATGACGACCTTAACTGTGTTTACAGTTGTGTTTGAAGCCTCCTGAAGATGACATACAGTAGTGACCATTCTCCCATCACTCATCCCGACAGATTCGATTGGCTGAGCTGACCTGTGTCTGCCAGCGCTGAGCTCTGATTGGCCCCTTCAGACGACCGTTTGGATTGGTCCCTGAGGGGCTTGCTGAATGCTGTCGTTTGTTGTGGGTTTAAATGAACAGGTTTTAGTGTGTGTGTGTGTGTGTGTGTGTACGCTGCTGAAGTGAGGGATTGTAGTTTATGAATAATGCAGGTCAGACACACAGACTCACACATCAGCAGATATGTGTGTGTGTGTGTTGTCGAGCAAGTAAACCTCAAACTGATCTTAACTAGCACTGATATTCACTATCACTCATTATTGTCTGGCTAAAAAAATGATGAAATTGATTTGACACATTAATCTTCGGTTTATCATCCCACATGCGTGTCAGTTTTCTCCTGCGATCTAGCCTGACGTGTGATTGGCTCTCTCAGTCTGTGTGTTTAGGGGTTTATTGAGGTCAGACTGGGCTGAGTGAAGTCGAGCACACACACACACACACACACACACACACACACACACACACACACACGTGCTGCGCATATGATGAAGCTTCACGAGAGATCGACCGTACGGCAGTCGCTGAGGCCCAAACTTAGTGTGCGTGTGTGTGTGTGTGTCCTCTTCTTCTGCTGTTGGTCTGATATCACACCGCCTCTGTTGACGCTTCATGATGTTTGGTTTATATCACATTCACACATTTGGTGAAAATGTCTCTATACTTGAGAGACACTTCAGAATATTGCTCAGATGAAGCCAGTTTACTGCATGCTGGGGGACATTTCTTTGTTAATGGGTCAATGACGTAATGCTCTTTTTTTTCATCCAGATATAAAAAATGTATAACATTAAAAATGGAAGAATTGGTAAGACTACAATAGGGTCTCATCTGTTAACATTAGTTACTGGTTTCCTGGACATGAACACCCTCTCCAGTCGGATTCTCCACGGGGATTTTGATACCAGAGTTCCCGGGTTGGGCGGGTCAGAACTTTAAATGGCGGAGGGAGAACGGTTGCTGTCACTGCTGTTCTCTATTAGTGTTCCCACAACAGCTACATCGCCTTATATTGATGTTAAAGGGGTGGTTGATTATGATTGCACTTTTCTAACTGTAGTTAGTGTGTAATGTTGTGTTTTCTAACTGTAGTTAGTGTGTAATGTTGTGTTTTCTAACTGTAGTGAGTGTGTAATGTTGTGTTTTCTAACTGTAGTTAGTGTGTAATGTTGTGTTTTCTAACTGTAGTTAGTGTGTAATGTTGTGTTTTCTAACTGTAGTTAGTGTGTAATGTTGTGTTTTCTAACTGTAGTTAGTGTGTAATGTTGTGTTTTCTAACTGTAGTTAGTGTGTAATGTTGTGTTTTCTAACTGTAGTTAGTGTGTAATGTTGTGTTTTCTAACTGTAGTTAGTGTGTAATGTTGTGTTTTCTAACTGTAGTTAGTGTGTAATGTTGTGTTTTCTAACTGTAGTTAGTGTGTAATGTTGTGTTTTCTAACTGTAGTTAGTGTGTAATGTTGTGTTTTCTAACTGTAGTTAGTGTGTAATGTTGTGTTTTCTAACTGTAGTTAGTGTGTAATGTTGTGTTTTCTAACTGTAGTTAGTGTGTAATGTTGTGTTTTCTAACTGTAGTTAGTGTGTAATGTTGTGTTGTCTAACTGTAGTGAGTGTGTAATGTTGTGTTGTCTAACTGTAGTTAGTGTGTAATGTTGTGTTTTCTAACTGTAGTGAGTGTGTAATGTTGTGTTTTCTAACTGTAGTTAGTGTGTAATGTTGTGTTTTCTAACTGTAGTTAGTGTGTAATGTTGTGTTTTCTAACTGTAGTTAGTGTGTAATGTTGTGTTTTCTAACTGTAGTTAGTGTGTAATGTTGTGTTTTCTAACTGTAGTTAGTGTGTAATGTTGTGTTTTCTAACTGTAGTTAGTGTGTAATGTTGTGTTTTCTAACTGTAGTTAGTGTGTAATGTTGTGTTTTCTAACTGTAGTTAGTGTGTAATGTTGTGTTGTCTAACTGTAGTTAGTGTGTAATGTTGTGTTGTCTAACTGTAGTTAGTGTGTAATGTTGTGTTTTCTAACTGTAGTTAGTGTGTAACGTTGTGTTGTCTAACTGTAGTTAGTGTGTAATGTTGTGTTTTCTAACTGTAGTTAGTGTGTAATGTTGTGTTGTCTAACTGTAGTTAGTGTGTAATGTTGTGTTGTCTAGCTGTAGTTAGTGTGTAATGTTGTGTTGTCTAACTGTAGTTAGTGTGTAATGTTGTGTTGTCTAACTGTAGTTAGTGTGTAATGTTGTGTTTTCTAACTGTAGTTAGTGTGTAATGTTGTGTTGTCTAACTGTAGTTAGTGTGTAATGTTGTGTTTTCTAACTGTAGTTAGTGTGTAATGTTGTGTTTTCTAACTGTAGTTAGTGTGTAATGTTGTGTTTTCTAACTGTAGTTAGTATGTAATGTTGTTTTCTAACTGTAGTTAGTGTGTAATATTGTGTTTTCTAACTGTAGTTAGTGTGTAATGTTGTGTTTTCTAACTGTAGTTAGTGTGTAATGTTGTGTTTTCTAACTGTAGTTAGTGTGTAATGTTGTGTTTTCTAACTGTAGTTAGTGTGTAATGTTGTGTTTTCTAACTGTAGTTAGTGTGTAATGTTGTGTTTTCTAACTGTAGTTAGTGTGTAATGTTGTGTTGTCTAACTGTAGTTAGTGTGTAATGTTGTGTTGTCTAACTGTAGTTAGTGTGTAATGTTGTGTTTTCTAACTGTAGTTAGTGTGTAATGTTGTGTTGTCTAACTGTAGTTAGTGTGTAATGTTGTGTTGTCTAACTGTAGTTAGTGTGTAATGTTGTGTTTTCTAACTGTAGTTAGTGTGTAATGTTGTGTTTTCTAACTGTAGTTAGTGTGTAGTGTTGTGTTTTCTAGCTGTAGTTAGTGTGTAATGTTGTGTTTTCTAACTGTAGTTAGTGTGTAATGTTGTGTTTTCTAACTGTGGTTAGTGTGTAATGTTGTGTTTTCTAACTGTAGTTAGTGTGTAATGTTGTGTTTTCTAACTGTGGTTAGTGTGTAATGTTGTGTTTTCTAACTGTAGTTAGTGTGTAATGTTGTGTTTTCTAACTGTAGTTAGTGTGTAATGTTGTGTTTTCTAACTGTAGTTAGTGTGTAATGTTGTGTTGTCTAACTGTAGTTAGTGTGTAATGTTGTGTTGTCTAACTGTAGTTAGTGTGTAATGTTGTGTTTTCTAACTGTAGTTAGTGTGTAGTGTTGTGTTTTCTAGCTGTAGTTAGTGTGTAATGTTGTGTTTTCTAACTGTAGTTAGTGTGTAATGTTGTGTTTTCTAACTGTGGTTAGTGTGTAATGTTGTGTTTTCTAACTGTAGTTAGTGTGTAATGTTGTGTTTTCTAACTGTGGTTAGTGTGTAATGTTGTGTTTTCTAACTGTAGTTAGTGTGTAATGTTGTGTTTTCTAACTGTAGTTAGTGTGTAGTGTTGTGTTTTCTAACTGTAGTTAGTGTGTAATGTTGTGTTTTCTAACTGTAGTTAGTGTGTAATGTTGTGTTTTCTAACTGTAGTTAGTATGTAATGTTGTGTTTTCTAACTGTAGTTAGTGTGTAATGTTGTGTTTTCTAACTGTAGTTAGTGTGTAATGTTGTGTTTTCTAACTGTAGTTAGTGTGTAATGTTGTGTTTTCTAACTGTAGTTAGTGTGTAATGTTGTGTTGTCTAACTGTAGTTAGTGTGTAATGTTGTGTTTTCTAGCTGTAGTTAGTGTGTAATGTTGTGTTTTCTAGCTGTAGTTAGTGTGTAATGTTGTGTTTTCTAACTGTAGTTAGTGTGTAATGTTGTGTTTTCTAACTGTAGTTAGTGTGTAATGTTGTGTTGTCTAACTGTAGTTAGTGTGTAATGTTGTGTTGTCTAGCTGTAGTTAGTGTGTAATGTTGTGTTGTCTAGCTGTAGTTAGTGTGTAACGTTGTGTTTTCTAACTGTAGTTAGTGTGTAATGTTGTGTTTTCTAACTGTAGTTAGTGTGTAATGTTGTGTTTTCTAACTGTAGTTAGTGTGTAATGTTGTGTTTTCTAGCTGTAGTTAGTGTGTAACGTTGTGTTGTCTAACTGTCGTTAGTGTGTAATGTTGTGTTTTCTAACTGTAGTTAGTGTGTAATGTTGTGTTTTCTAACTGTAGTTAGTGTGTAATGTTGTGTTGTCTAACTGTAGTTAGTGTGTAATGTTGTGTTGTCTAACTGTAGTTAGTGTGTAATGTTGTGTTTTCTAGCTGTAGTTAGTGTGTAATGTTGTGTTTTCTAACTGTAGTTGGTGTGTAGTGTTGTGTTGTCTAACTGTAGTTAGTGTGTAATGTTGTGTTGTCTAACTGTAGTTAGTGTGTAATGTTGTGTTTTCTAACTGTAGTTAGTGTGTAATGTTGTGTTTTCTAACTGTAGTTAGTGTGTAATGTTGTGTTGTCTAACTGTAGTTAGTGTGTAATGTTGTGTTTTCTAACTGTAGTTAGTGTGTAATGTTGTGTTTTCTAACTGTAGTTAGTGTGTAATGTTGTGTTGTCTAACTGTAGTTAGTGTGTAATGTTGTGTTGTCTAACTGTAGTTAGTGTGTAATGTTGTGTTTTCTAACTGTAGTTAGTGTGTAATGTTGTGTTGTCTAACTGTAGTTAGTGTGTAATGTTGTGTTGTCTAACTGTAGTTAGTGTGTAATGTTGTGTTGTCTAACTGTAGTTAGTGTGTAATGTTGTGTTGTCTAACTGTAGTTAGTGTGTAATGTTGTGTTTTCTAACTGTAGTTAGTGTGTAATGTTGTGTTGTCTAACTGTAGTTAGTGTGTAATGTTGTGTTGTCTAACTGTAGTTAGTGTGTAATGTTGTGTTGTCTAACTGTAGTTAGTGTGTAATGTTGTGTTTTCTAACTGTAGTTAGTGTGTAATGTTGTGTTGTCTAACTGTAGTTAGTGTGTAATGTTGTGTTGTCTAACTGTAGTTAGTGTGTAATGTTGTGTTGTCTAGCTGTAGTTAGTGTGTAATGTTGTGTTTTCTAACTGTAGTTAGTGTGTAATGTTGTGTTGTCTAACTGTAGTTAGTGTGTAATGTTGTGTTTTCTAACTGTAGTTAGTGTGTAATGTTGTGTTGTCTAACTGTAGTGAGTGTGTAATGTTGTGTTTGATCATAAACAACATCTGCAAAGTTACAACACTCACAGTTCAGAGCAAAGGGAGATATTTGCTTTTAAAGAAAAGGACTACAACACACGGCTGGTAGGAACTACACAACATTCCTCCCGTTAGTGACATCACAACCCTAGAATTTACATAAGCCCCGCCCCCTGAACACACAGTCCATGTCGAGAAGAGCAAGAGTTGCTGTAGTCGAGCACATTTGTGAGTCAGCTCAAACTATAGCATCTTTTCACATGCAATAGAAAGTCACTCTGCGTGCGTCTCACAACAGTTCCTATACGAGCGGTTTATAGATTATCATGACAGAATATGCTAATTGAAGATAGTTAACTCCACATCAGCAACAAACTCATCAACTAACCATTCAGAGACGTCCTGTTCTTCTACATGTCACTTCTTCTTGAGTCTCTCCATCTTTGTCTGACTCCGTTTTAACAATAAAGGCAGAACAGTTTTTGTCATTTTAGTGTGTGTGTGTGTGTGTGTGAGGTAATCGCAGCTGCTAACACACACAAGCTCTTGAAACCCCGCCCTCTGCAGCAGCTCATTTGCATTTAAAGGGACAGGCACAAAACAGTGCGTTTTTGCAAACCCTCAAAAAGTGACAACTTTAACATGTCTGTGGGGTATTTTGAGCTAAAACTTCACACACACACTCTGGGGACATCAGAGACTTATTTTACATCTTGTGAAAAGGGCATTATACCACCGCTTTAAAGTAGTGCATATTTACATGCATGAATAATCATTTGAAGCGTATTATATGTTTTATACACCGCAAAAACAGCAGATTTGACTGGAATTCCAGAATCATCCACAAGCTTGACTATAGATAGAGCTGTGAAATTTTATGTCAATGAATTGGATGCTAAATATTATTTCAGTTTTAATAAGATTTCCCCAATAAATAGTCAAGAATAAGCCAGGTGTCCTCCATTATTCCTATTCTTTCAGACAACAAATCAATTTCCAATAGCGTGTGACAACAGCATTGACACATGACCAACTGTGTTTATGAGGACACTCGCCGAGACATAACTCTAAAGCTGGTCAGGATCACACACTCTCTGATTGGTCACACTGAGCTCTTTCCCATGGCTTACTGCGCTTAATACTCAAAAATATTGATATTTCGATATGTATTGATACTGAAATATCAGAGCCGATTCCCGTCCTCCTTTCTGCAGTGTGGATACACTGATACCAGCTGTGTGTTCTTGCTCTCTCTCCTCTCCAACAGTGAGTTACACACACCCGCCTCCGCTCACTCACTCCGGTTTAACAGTGTTGGTGTGACCGGGTCTGAATGTCAGCGCGGGATTGCTCATAATTCGACTCATTCCCACAGATTTCGCACTGCCATCTGAAGATCACACACATGATAAAAATAATGTCACGATGCCCATCTTGGTGTATAAACGTAAACACAGCCGTGAACAGTTGAGAACGAATGAATAACACCGTGTCCTAACTACATGCGCTGCGATGCGCGATACAATTCCTCTTTTCCATGTTAATCAGAGTTGTTGTGCTAACCGGCCGCAACGGCGACACGCGACGACTCTATTTTAGAAACAGTTTCTATTTTTCTGTGACGTCGCGCTGGAACAACAAACACAAAGTGTGGCGATGATAATCTCAGGCGCTGTTTATGTGCTTTATTTAATGTTAAAAGCGTGTCATGTGACTGTGAATATCATTTAGTGCTCCAGCTTTGAGCTGTAAAAGCAACACTGGATAATTCACCTCAGATCTTGAGATTAAACAAATGGAAACAAGAACATTCAAACTGTGAACAAACAAGTGTATTCTTTGACAAAGATTGTTTTAGTAACTCAGTAGCCTATGAATTTTAAATATTTGTGGATTTGATTATGTACTTATCCATTCTCTTGCGATTGCGATTTCTGTTCTGATTGGCTGTGCACTCGCCACGAGACTCCGCCCACACGCTGTTCTGATTGGCTGTGCACTCACCACGAGACTCCGCCCACACACTGTTCTGATTGGCTGTTGGTTTTGATTGATTTTGACGCATCTCGCAGACACGTCTAGTGTGAACAGACAAATGATTTGCTGCTGGTGTATTAGATCAGTGCATTCACTCTTAAAGTGGAGCCATTTACCTCCAGTCTTTGTGCTAAGCTAGGCTAGCGGTGTGTGTGTCAGACAGAGTTACGGCACGCACGGAGATGAGAAGGGTGTGTGTGGACTTCTCTAACTCTGGGGGATACGGGGAATAAGATAAAGCCCTAAAAAGTCGCTGTGTTCCTTTTAAGAAATACACTTATATGTACACAAAGTTAAAGGTCCTGTTCGTCGTGATCCCATTTAGTGTGATCCCAGCTAGTGTGTAATGTTGCTGCTAGAGCATAAATAATACCTGTAAAATTATAAAGCTCAAAGTTCAATGCCAAGCGAGATATTTGATTTAACAGAAGTCCCCTTTCGAAGCCTACAGCGAACGGCCGGTTTGGACTTCATCCTCTACTTCCTGCTTTAATGACGTCACTAGATCAGTTTTTAGACTAGCCTCCGCACACAGGAATACACACAAAAGGGGGCGTGGTCTTGTTGCGCTCCTACAGAGAAGAGGACGAGTTGTGTTTGTAGAGTGTGTGTTGTCGAGACGCTGTTATTTTCATCCCGGAGTCGAATCAGCTTTGTTTGGCCATGTTCACAATAACACTGAGCGCATGCGTCTCCACGTTACGGTAAGAGGCGTGACCTTTCTGGGCAACGTGCGCTAATCTGCTGTCCAATTACCACAATGTACCACATTTTTAGAGCCATAAAATTGAAACTTGTCTTAACACCAACATAACATGCAAAGAACACATTTATAAGACCTTTCCACATGTATATTCACGTGTGTGTGTGTGTGTCCACATGTATATTTTGACCAGATTCTTCCCTGAGAAACATCAGAGAGCATGAGACTCATGCTGTTGTTATTGTGTGTGTGTGTGTGTGTGTTAGTTAGTGAGTGAGTGTATTAACATACTGTAAACTGTGTGTGGTTCTGAGATCTGTGTACCGGATGAAACAGACACTGAAGAGCTGTTAAAGTTTAAGAGCAGAATAGAGGTTCATTGAAAAGCCCAGGGTCTGCCCAACCCATGACCACACACACACACACACACACATACACACACACACACACACGCACATCCATGTGTGTGATATTACACCAAAACTGACTTATTGTGTGTGGTGTGACAAAACGCGACTCTGAGAAATTAACTGATGACGTGTTGCAAATATTTAGACTCATTACTGTGTGGAAAATAAGGTTTTGTGTGTGTGTGTGTGTGTGTGTGTGTGTTAGTAATTACAGTTAATTTGTGTAGGCATGTGTTGGATAAGACAGTATCACTTATTAATGCTCCTGTTGTAATCAGAGACCAGCAATAGACACACACACACACACACCTCTCTCTCTCTTCAGCTGTACTCTTTGTTCATGAGAATTAATTCTAGTTGTGACATAGTCAGTTTATGTATTTTTCTGGCCTGCCTCATCATGTGCTATTAGTAAGATATTAACCAGTATTATAAAGAAAAGTATTAATCAAACTGTCGTTCAGTCTGGCTCTCTTCTGGCATGATCCAGTCACTTCCACTGTTTCCAGTTGAATGTCCAATTCCAGTGTAAAATCTCACAGAAGATGAATGTGTTTCTGCAAACAGCGATTGGCTTTTTTTATATCAGACACCGTTTAATTAGTGCATACGATAAAAAGAAGAAAATTTACATGAGATATTTGTGCTTTATTACACAGATTATACAACAGAAATATATCATATTTACCAGGTAGCCTGATTTATGAAGATAGTCCTCAATCTGTACTTAAAATCTTGTGTTTTTATAGCCAGTGTGACTGCATAAAAACGGCATCCTTCCGTTCTGTCCTCACAGAGACACTAGTGTGCACTTGTGTGTTTGTGTATTAGTGATAGTGTGTGTTTTTGTAATCCCACCTAAATCGTCTCCTTTACGCTGCAGTTTCTGTGAATCCTGTCCATCTGTGCCCTAATGCTGCACTCCAGCCGGTGCCGAGTGAGCAAACCTGGATAAACTAGCCATTTAATTTCTCTAAGAGCATCTGAAACCACTGGAAGAGGAGGATCAGGGAAAGAGGAAGAGGAGGATCAGGGAAAGAGGAGGAAGAGGAGGATCAGGGAAAGAGGAGGAATAGGAGAAGATGAGGATCAGGGAAAGAGGAAGAGGAGGATCAGGGAAAGAGGAGGAGGATCAGGGAAAGAGGAGGAGGAGGATCAGGGAAAGAGGAGGAAGAGGAGGATCAGGGAAAGAGGAGGAGGATCAGGGAAAGAGGAAGAGGAGGATCAGGGAAAGAGGAGGAAGAGGAGGATCAGGGAAAGAGGAGGAATAGGAGAAGATGAGGATCAGGGAAAGAGGAAGAGGAGGATCAGGGAAAGAGGAAGAGGAGGATCAGGGAAAGAGGAGGAGGAGGATCAGGGAAAGAGGAGGAAGAGGAGGATCAGGGAAAGAGGAGGAGGATCAGGGAAAGAGGAAGAGGAGGATCAGGGAAAGAGGAGGAAGAGGAGGATCAGGGAAAGAGGAGGAATAGGAGAAGATGAGGATCAGGGAAAGAGGAAGAGGAGGATCAGGGAAAGAGGAAGAGGAGGATCAGGGAAAGAGGAAGAGGAGGATCAGGGAAAGAGGAGGAATAGGAGAAGATGAGGATCAGGGAAAGAGGAAGAGGAGGATCAGGGAAAGAGGAAGAGGAGGATCAGGGAAAGAGGAGGAGGATCAGGGAAAGAGGAGGAGGATCAGGGAAAGAGGAAGAGGAGGATCAGGGAAAGAGAAGGAGGAGGAGGATCAGGGAAAGAGGAAGAGGAGGATCAGGGAAAGAGGAAGAGGAGGATCAGGGAAAGAGGAAGAGGAGGATCAGGGAAAGAGGAAGAGGAGGATCAGGGAAAGAGGAAGAGGAGGATCAGGGAAAGAGGAAGAGGAGGATCAGGGAAAGAGGAGGAAGAGGAGGATCAGGGAAAGAGGAGGAAGAGGAGGATCAGGGAAAGAGGAAGAGGAGGATCAGGGAAAGAGGAGGATCAGGAGAGGAGGAGGATCAGGAGAAGAGGAGGATCAGTGGAAGAGGAGGATCAGTGGAAGAGGAGGATCAGTGGAAGAGGAGGATCAGGAGAGGAGGAGGATCAGGAGAAGAGGAGGATCAGGAGAAGAGGAGGATCAGGAGAAGAGGAGGATCAGGAGAAGAGGAGGATCAGTGGAAGAGGAGGATCAGGAGAAGAGGAGGATCAGTGGAAGAGGAGGATCAGTGGAAGAGGAGGATCAGTGGAAGAGGAGGATCAGGAGAGGAGGAGGATCAGGAGAAGAGGAGGATCAGTGGAAGAGGAGGATCAGGAGAAGAGGAGGATCAGGAGAAGAGGAGGATCAGGAGAAGAGGAGGATCAGGAGAAGAGGAGGATCAGGAGAAGAGGAGGATCAGGAGAAGAGGAGGATCAGTGGAAGAGGAGGATCAGGAGAAGAGGAGGATCAGGAGAAGAGGAGGATCAGGGGAAGAGGAGGATCAGGAGAAGAGGAGGATCAGTGGAAGAGGAGGATCAGGGGAAGAGGAGGATCAGGGGAAGAGGAGGATCAGGGGAAGAGGAGGATCAGGGGAAGAGGAGGATCAGTGGAAGAGGAGGATCAGTGGAAGAGGAGGATCAGGAGAAGAGGAGGATCAGTGGAAGAGGAGGATCAGGGGAAGAGGAGGATCAGGGGAAGAGGAGGATCAGGGGAAGAGGAGGATCAGGGGAAGAGGAGGATCAGGAGAAGAGGAGGATCAGGAGAGGAGGAGGATCAGGAGAAGAGGAGGATCAGTGGAAGAGGAGGATCAGTGGAAGAGGAGGATCAGGGGAAGAGGAGGATCAGGGGAAGAGGAGGATCAGGAGAAGAGGAGGATCAGGGGAAGAGGAGGATCAGTAGAAGAGGAGGATCAGTGGAAGAGGAGGATCAGGAGAAGAGGAGGATCAGGAGAAGAGGAGGATCAGGAGAAGAGGAGGATCAGTGGAAGAGGAGGATCAGGAGAAGAGGAGGATCAGTGGAAGAGGAGGATCAGTGGAAGAGGAGGATCAGGAGAAGAGGAGGATCAGTGGAAGAGGAGGATCAGGGGAAGAGGAGGATCAGGGGAAGAGGAGGATCAGGGGAAGAGGAGGATCAGGGGAAGAGGAGGATCAGTGGAAGAGGAGGATCAGGGGAAGAGGAGGATCAGGAGAAGAGGAGGATCAGTGGAAGAGGAGGATCAGGAGAAGAGGAGGATCAGTGGAAGAGGAGGATCAGGGGAAGAGGAGGATCAGGAGAAGAGGAGGATCAGTGGAAGAGGAGGATCAGGGGAAGAGGAGGATCAGGGGAAGAGGAGGATCAGGGGAAGAGGAGGATCAGGAGAAGAGGAGGATCAGGAGAGGAGGAGGATCAGGAGAAGAGGAGGATCAGGAGAAGAGGAGGATCAGGAGAAGAGGAGGATCAGGGAAAGAGGAAGAGGAGGATCAGTGGAAGAGGAGGATCAGGGGAAGAGGAGGATCAGGAGAAGAGGAGGATCAGTGGAAGAGGAGGATCAGGGGAAGAGGAGGATCAGGAGAAGAGGAGGATCAGGGGAAGAGGAGGATCAGTAGAAGAGGAGGATCAGTGGAAGAGGAGGATCAGGGGAAGAGGAGGATCAGGAGAAGAGGAGGATCAGTGGAAGAGGAGGATCAGGGGAAGAGGAGGATCAGGGGAAGAGGAGGATCAGGGGAAGAGGAGGATCAGGAGAAGAGGAGGATCAGGAGAGGAGGAGGATCAGGAGAAGAGGAGGATCAGTGGAAGAGGAGGATCAGTGGAAGAGGAGGATCAGGGGAAGAGGAGGATCAGGGGAAGAGGAGGATCAGGAGAAGAGGAGGATCAGTGGAAGAGGAGGATCAGTAGAAGAGGAGGATCAGTGGAAGAGGAGGATCAGTGGAAGAGGAGGATCAGGGGAAGAGGAGGATCAGGGGAAGAGGAGGATCAGGAGAAGAGGAGGATCAGGAGAAGAGGAGGATCAGGAGAGGAGGAGGATCAGGAGAAGAGGAGGATCAGGAGAAGAGGAGGATCAGGAGAGGAGGAGGATCAGGAGAAGAGGAGGATCAGGAGAAGAGGAGGATCAGTGGAAGAGGAGGATCAGGAGAAGAGGAGGATCAGGAGAGGAGGAGGATCAGTGGAAGAGGAGGATCAGGGGAAGAGGAGGATCAGTGGAAGAGGAGGATCAGTGGAAGAGGAGGATCAGGGGAAGAGGAGGATCAGGAGAAGAGGAGGATCAGGGGAAGAGGAGGATCAGGAGAAGAGGAGGATCAGGAGAGGAGGAGGATCAGGAGAAGAGGAGGATCAGTGGAAGAGGAGGATCAGGAGAAGAGGAGGATCAGGAGAAGAGGAGGATCAGGGGAAGAGGAGGATCAGGAGAGGATGAGGATCAGGAGAAGAGGAGGATCAGGAGAAGAGGAGGATCGGGAGAAGAGGAGGATCAGTGGAAGAGGAGGATCAGGAGAAGAGGAGGATCAGGAGAAGAGGAGGATCAGGAGAAGAGGAGGATCAGGAGAAGAGGAGGATCAGGGGAAGAGGAGGATCAGTGGAAGAGGAGGATCAGGAGAAGAGGAGGATCAGGAGAAGAGGAGGATCAGGAGAAGAGGAGGATCAGGGGAAGAGGAGGATCAGGAGAAGAGGAGGATCAGGAGAAGAGGAGGATCGGGAGAAGAGGAGGATCAGTGGAAGAGGAGGATCAGGGGAAGAGGAGGATCAGGAGAAGAGGAGGATCAGGAGAAGAGGAGGATCAGGGGAAGAGGAGGATCAGGAGAAGAGGAGGATCAGGGGAAGAGGAGGATCAGGAGAAGAGGAGGATCAGGAGAAGAGGAGGATCAGGGGAAGAGGAGGATCAGGAGAAGAGGAGGATCAGGGGAAGAGGAGGATCAGGGGAAGAGGAGGATCAGTGGAAGAGGAGGATCAGGAGAAGAGGAAGAGGAGGATCAGGGGAAGTGGAGGATCAGGGGAAGAGGAGGATCAGGAGAAGAGGAGGATCAGGAGAAGAGGAGGATCAGGAGAAGAGGAGGATCAGGAGAAGAGGAGGATCAGGAGAAGAGGAGGATCAGGAGAAGAGGAGGACAAGTGCTTTTCCCGCTAGCATCCCTCATCGTGACCCTGAAGGATCAGATATTAGATATTGGATCACTTGCATCTGATGATATAATGTTGTTTTTCCCTGGTAAAGCAAGTCTATTAGATTCCACACACACACACACACACACAGCGCGGATTACAGCCGGACAGGGAAGAGTGACGTGGCCAGGGTTATTATAGTTTACTGAAACCATAGAATATATCCATATCTGCCGATGCAGCGGCAGTCCAGTTTACTGTGATCCTGTTATCTCTGGCTTTCTGCTGAACCGTGATATAACTGTGTGAGTGTGTGTGTGTGTGTGTGTGTGTGTGTGTGTGTGTGTGTGTGTGTGTGAGAGAGAGAGAGAGAGAGAGAGGGTGTGTGTGTGTGAGAGAGAGACTGAGAGAGAGACTGAGAGAGTGTGTGTGTGTGTTTGTGTGTGTGTGTGATGGAGAAAGGCAGTTGTTCTACTCAGAGTGTATTGTGGGAGTCTTCTTTGCATTTACATTTAGTCATTTAGCAGACGCTTTTATCCAAAGCGACTTACAACTGAGGACTACAGCAAGCGAGTCATCGTGAAGAGGCAAAAATAACGCAAGAAGTGCTCAAAATACAAAGTTCTGGCATTGCTCAGAGTAGCATAAGCCAAAACAAGGGAGGGTAAAGGAGAGTTTTTTTTTTATTTTATTTTTTTATTTATTTTTTATGTCAAGTGCACACGGAAGAGATGAGTTTTCAGTTGTCTTTTGAATGTAGTTAGGGAATCTGCATTCCGGACGAGGGTAGGGAGATCATTCCACCAGCATGGAACTGTGAATGAGAATGTTCTGGAGAGTGATTTTGTGGCTCTCTGTGATGATACCACGAGCCGTCGCTCATTGACCGATCTCAGGCTTCTGGTAGGGATGTAGACTCGTAGGAGCGAGTGAAAGTAGGAGGGAGCTGAGCCTGTGGTCGATCTGTAAGCGAGCGTCAATGTCTTGAACTTGATGCGAGCAGCGAGTGGTAGCCAGTGCAGAGAGATGAACAGAGGAGTGACGTGGGCCCTTTTGGGCTCGTTGAAGACAAGACGGGCTGCAGCATTCTGGATCATCTGTAGAGGTTTAGTTGCACATGATGGAAGACCGGCAGAAGAGCATTGACTGAATGAACCATAGTGACCCGGCAGGTTTAGAGTGACTTCAGGAGTTGTTCTGTTTACCCTTAATGATCAAAAACTCTCTCTCACACACACACACACACACACACACACACACACACACACACACACACACACACACACACACACACCCCTGAGCTCTGCTCGATACACAGATATCATGTACACTTATGGATTATGTTTTCATCTGCAGCTTCAGGATGTTTGGTCATTTATCATTTTAGTGTTTATCTTTATAATGTAAGAGTAATTTACCCCGGAGGAATATATACAAACACAAGCAATAAAGATGAAGGGAAGTCACACTCCCTCTTCCTCTGCTGATGAAGCAAAACTATAATCTGAGAATCACAGGACATGATGAAGAAAGAGTGTTGGGAAACTGCTGACCGAGAGGAACCGGGAAGAGGAATCTAAATCTAAAGAGGATTTCTACACACAAACCAGCGACTGACCAACACACACACACACACACACACACACACACACACACACACACACACACACACACACACACACACACACACACAGTCAAACACACACACAGTCAAACACACACACACACACAGTCAAACACACACACAGTCAAACACACAGTCAAACACACACACAGTCAAACACACACACACAGTCAAACACACACACAGTCAAACACGCACACAGTCAAACACACACACACACACACACAGTCAAACACACACACAGTCAAACACACACACAGTCAAACACACACACACACAGTCAAACACACACACACACAGTCAAACACACACACACACAAACACACACACAGTCAAACACACACTCAGTCAAACACACACACTCAGTCAAACACACACACACAGTCAAACACACACACACAGTCAAACACACACACACAGTCAAACACACACACAGTCAAACACACACTCAGTCAAACACACACACTCAGTCAAACACACACACAGTCAAACACACACACACACAGTCAAACACACACACTCAGTCAAACACACACACAGTCAAACACACACACACAGTCAAACACACACACAGTCAAACACACACACAGCCAAACACACACACAGTCAAACACACACACACAGTCAAACACACATACACAGTCAAACACACACACACAGTCAAACACACACACACAGTCAAACACACACACACACACACACAGTCAAACACACACACACAGTCAAACACACACACAGTCAAACACACACACACAGTCAAACACACACAAAGCTCACGGCGTCTCTGTCGAGTCGAAGTTAGTCGCGGACGCTAGCTCTCGGCGTCTCTGTCGAGTGGAAGTTAGTCGTGGACGCTAGCTCTCGGCGTCTCTGTCGAGTTGAAGTTAGTCGCGGACGCTAGCTCACGGCGTCTCTGTCGAGTGGAAGTTAGTCGCGGACGCTAGCTCTCGGCGTCTCTGTCGAGTCGAAGTTAGTCGCGGACGCTAGCTCTCGGCGTCTCTGTCGAGTGGAAGTTAGTCGTGGACGCTAGCTCTCGGCGTCTCTGTCGAGTGGAAGTTAGTCGCGGACGCTAGCTCTCGGCGTCTCTGTCGAGTGGAAGTTAGTCGCGTACGCTAGCTCTCGCCGTCTCTGTCGAGTGGAAGTTAGTCGCGTACGCTAGCTCTCGGCGTCTCTGTCGAGTGGAAGTTAGTCGCGGATGCTAGCTCTCGGCGTCTCTGTCGAGTGGAAGTTAGTCGCGGACGCTAGCTCTCGGCGTCTCTGTCGAGTGGAAGTTAGTCGCGATCGCTAGCTCTCGGCGTCTCTGTTGAGTGGAAGTTAGTCGCGGACGCTAGCTCTCAGCGTCTCTGTCGAGTGGAAGTTAGTCGCGGACGCTAGCTCTCAGCGTCTCTGTCGAGTGGAAGTTAGTCGCGGACGCTAGCTCTCGGCGTCTCTGTCGAGTGGAAGTTAGTCGCGGACGCTAGCTCTCGGCGTCTCTGTCGAGTGGAAGTTAGTCGCGGACGCTAGCTCTCGGCGTCTCTGTCGAGTGGAAGTTAGTATCGGACGCTAGCTCTCGGCGTCTCTGTCGAGTGGAAGTTAGTCGCGTACGCTAGCTCTCGGCGTCTCTGTCAAGTGGAAGTTAGTCGCGGACGCTAGCTCTCGGCGTCTCTGTCGAGTGGAAGTTAGTCGCGTACGCTAGCTCTCGGCGTCTCTGTCGAGTGGAAGTTAGTCGCGGACGCTAGCTCTCGGCGTATCTGTCGAGTGGAAGTTAGTCGCGTACGCTAGCTCTCGGCGTCTCTGTCGAGTGGAAGTCAGTCGCGGACGCTAGCTCTCGGCGTCTCTGTCGAGTGGAAGTCAGTCGCGGACGCTAGCTCTCGGCGTCTCTGTCGAGTGGAAGTTAGTCGCGTACGCTAGCTCTCGGCGTCTCTGTCGAGTGGAAGTTAGTCGCGGACGCTAGCTCTCGACGTCTCTGTCGAGTGGAAGTTAGTCGCGGACGCTAGCTCTCGGCGTCTCTGTCGTGTGGAAGTTAGTCGCGGACGCTAGCTCTCGGCGTCTCTGTCGAGTGGAAGTTAGTCGCGGATGCTAGCTCTCGGCGTCTCTGACGAGTGGAAGTTAGTCGCGGACGCTAGCTCTCGGCGTCTCTGTCGAGTGGAAGTTGGTCGCGGACGCTAGCTCTCGGCGTCTCTGACGAGTGGAAGTTGGTCGCGGACGCTAGCTCTCGGCGTCTCTGTCGAGTGGAAGTTAGTCGCGGACGCTAGCTCTCGGCGTCTCTGTCGAGTGGAAGTTAGTCGCGGACGCTAGCTCTCTGCGTCTCTGTCGAGTGGAAGTTAGTCGCGGACGTTAGCTCTCGGCGTCTCTGACGAGTGGAAGTTAGTCGCGGACGCTAGCTCTCGGCGTCTCTGTCGAGTGGAAGTTGGTCGCGGACGCTAGCTCTCTGCGTCTCTGTCGAGTCGAAGTTAGTCGCGGACGCTAGCTCTCGGCGTCTCTGTCGAGTGGAAGTTAGTCGCGGACGCTAGCTCTCGGCGTCTCTGTCGAGTGGAAGTTAGTCGCGGACGCTAGCTCTCTGCGTCTCTGTCGAGTGGAAGTTAGTCCCGGACGCTAGCTCTCGCCGTCTCTGTCGAGTGGAAGTTAGCCGCGGACGCTAGCTCTCGGCGTCTCTGTCGAGTGGAAGTTAGCCGCGGACGCTAGCTCTCGGCGTCTCTGTCGAGTGGAAGTTAGTCGCGGACGCTAGCTCTCGGCGTCTCTGTCGAGTGGAAGTTAGTCGCGGACGCTAGCTCTCGGCGTCTCTGTCGAGTGGAAGTTAGTCGCGGACGCTAGCTCTCGCCGTCTCTGTCGAGTGGAAGTTAGCCGCGGACGCTAGCTCTCGGCGTCTCTGTCGAGTGGAAGTTAGTCGCGGACGCTAGCTCTCGGCGTCTCTGACGAGTGGAAGTTAGTCGCGGACGCTAGCTCTCGGCGTCTCTGTCGAGTGGAAGTTGGTCGCGGACGCTAGCTCTCTGCGTCTCTGTCGAGTCGAAGTTAGTCGCGGACGCTAGCTCTCGGCGTCTCTGTCGAGTGGAAGTTAGTCGCGGACGCTAGCTCTCGGCGTCTCTGTCGAGTGGAAGTTAGTCGCGGACGCTAGCTCTCTGCGTCTCTGTCGAGTGGAAGTTAGTCCCGGACGCTAGCTCTCGCCGTCTCTGTCGAGTGGAAGTTAGCCGCGGACGCTAGCTCTCGGCGTCTCTGTCGAGTGGAAGTTAGTCGCGGACCCTAGCTCTCGGCGTCTCTGTCGAGTGGAAGTTAGTCGCGGACGCTAGCTCTCGGCGTCTCTGTCGAGTGGAAGTTAGTCGCGGACGCTAGCTCTCGGCGTCTCTGTCGAATGGAAGTTAGTCGCGGACGCTAGCTCTCGGCGTCTCTGTCGAGTGGAAGTTAGTCGCGGACGCTAGCTCTCGGCGTCTCTGTCGAGTGGAAGTTAGTCGCGGACGCTAGCTCTCGGGGTCTCTGTCGAGTGGAAGTTAGTCGCGGACGCTAGCTCTCGGCGTCTCTGTCGAGTGGAAGTTAGTCGCGGACGCTAGCTCTCTGCGTCTCTGTCGAGTGGAAGTTAGTCGCGGACGCTAGCTCTCGGGGTCTCTGTCGAGTGGAAGTTAGTCGCGGACGCTAGCTCTCGGCGTCTCTGTCGAGTGGAAGTTAGTCGCGGACGCTAGCTCTCGAAAACGCCACGCTGATATTGATCCTCGGTTTAGTTCTCTTTTTGTCCCAAAGTCTGCTTGCCATGGTCCATAATGTTTGAACGAAACAACAATAGCGTGAGCGCCGCTAGACGTAACGAAGTTGTCCACGTCTGTCGCCATGGTTACTACGGCAGTACGAGCGGAAACCAGGGATGACGCGGATATTACGTCAGTGACAGGCGACAGTGAACAGGGGCGAGCCATTATTTAAAATAGGAATTTCTCTGAAATTAAAAATCTTAGTTTCTGAACGTGAATACCTAAAAAATCTGAAATTACAGAGTGTTTACTTGTCTTTAATAATGCTTGACGTCTATATTAGTAAGTCTAGTGGTTTTTCTATGGGATTTTTCTAAACCACAGGCAAATGTTCAAGCAAATATCATGAGCAAAAATCAACAGGCTAAAGCACGCCTACACTAGAGTGATATTTAGCCTGGTGATTTTTGCTCATGATATTTAACTATAATCAATGTTTTTGCAATAAGACTAAATGATATCCAAGTTGTTTTTGTTTTTTTTTACCTTATTGGAATTGAAATTAAAATCGAAATCGGAGTGTGTGTGTGTGTGAGAGAGAGAGAGAGAAAGTGTGTGTGTGTGTGTGTGTGTGTGTGAGAGAGAGAGAGAAAGAGCGTGTGTGTGTGTGTGTGTTTAAGCTTCTCATGGGAGTAATTATGACAGTCATAACAAGAGAAACTTGTTTGAAATGATTACGTGCAGAAAACTCTGAAACATGGAAGCATGAGATTTGATTATGTGACCACGTCAGTCCATGAAATTCACACGTGTGAGAGTGATACACAAACACACACGCTGCGGTCTGACAGGTCCTGCTGAGCGTTTGACACACACACACACACACACACACACCGACGGCTCTCAGCAACACTTTACAGCGGTTATGAAGTGTGTCTCAGGAACGTTTTCATGCTTTTATTTCTCCCGTCTGTCTTCCTCTCTGCAATCTGGATTGACAGTCACACACAAATCAGGATGACAGGATTGAATTGACCACACACACACACACACACACACACACACACACACACACACACACACACACACACACACACACACACACACTGTAAAGTGTTTCGGAGGGCTTCATGAAGTGACCAGGTGTGAACAGACCTTTAGCCCTGGATATGGTACGTTTGGTAGATGATCTCCATTAAAGTTGCTTATCCCGAGATTAAGCTTCACTCAGAATGTGTCAATCCCGCTAAATCTGTGTGAAGAGCTCGTGTAGTGTGTGTGTCCTGCTGCTGGATTAAGCACAGTCGATGTGTTTCATGTCTTCTGAGGATTATTGGAGCAGGTCATGTGAAGGGCATGTGAAGGCAGGGATATATCCCTTTAGTTCACGAAAAACACAACGTTTCAATGTGAGAATAGCAGTCGGGTCAGAGTTAAGTGTGTATGTCCCTCACAGCATCATGCATCCCCATGATGGATTCACAGGTTAGGCTGAGCGTGGCTTCACCTGGAGCTGATGTTGCACATGTATAGGTTATGACCTGCATATAACACATGATATCATCTGTATAAGAAACGACCCCACGTCTACATCAGGGCTCCAGATGAGCGGTGTTCACTGAAGCGCTGGAGCCGCTGACTGAACACTTTCAGGAGCACACCATGGACATTTAGGGGCACGCCTTAAATCAACCAATCAACCAATTACTGACAAATGCCTTGGTGATAAATAGAGTTGACGTACAGAAATTGCAGTTTGATGAAGTCCACAGGCTCCAGAGGAACACCTGAGGGCCGAGACACTGAGTTCTGCTGAGAGTATCTGGCAGCGCTCTGGCAATAAACCACTGAGCTTAATAACTTTATTATCATTTATGATGTCTTAACATTAATTCAACAGCAAAACAAGTGAAAAATAGATATTAGGGAGTGAAAATAGCTAATAAACCAATTAGCGCTCCTCTGCCGCCACCTACTGGTTATAATAATTTAATCTTTTTTATGTTTAAAGGGATACTTCACCTCTGGAAAGATGAATGTGTATTTAAAATGGGTCATTTATGTAGAAGAAATGTGAAATTATTTTTGAATTTGGAGCCTTCTAGACTGAGAAAAGCCAGAAAATTAATTTTGGCTTATGGGGATGAAAGACAACAACTCCCAGAATGCACTTGCTTCGCTGCCCTAGGAGGCCACGCCTACCGGTAAGAGATCGCAGTAAACAACAAGGCTAGGCTACTAGTGAGTCTCCGTGAGTCTGCCCAGTATTTTGATGTTGCCCAAAATGTCCAGGATTCGGCTTTTGCGTTCTACAGTCGCCATTCCTCATGTTTACTGTGACGAGCAGGAACGAGACTGACGGCCGCGGAGAACGATGCGAGGCCGGTGGCGTGATTACTGATGAGTGGCGCCGGCGCCTGTGAGACGCACCGGTCTCGTATCTCTCATGGAGGAGCAGGAATTTTCTTAGCAATGTTAAAACGCACATCAACCGATCACTTGTTTAGCGTTCATGTAAACACTACATTCAGATTCACCAATCGGGATGAGTTCAGTTAGATTGAAACAAAAGGTGTGCATGTAAACTATGAATGCGACTGCAGAAAGCAAAAGCCGAATCCCGGACATTTTGGACCATCTCGACGGCCGGACATGTCCGGGAAAAAGAGGATGGTCACCGCTACTACTCAGCTTTCTCCACAGAATAAGAAACTGTTAGCTTAGCTTCCAAATAAAGAATGGCTGACACTATATGTACATTCTGTGAGTGAGATCCCTCTATGGGCGGGTTGAAAACATGCGGAACAGCGCCTTCTACTGGATAAATGATGAGCTAGTGTTTGTAGTCTTACCCTTATTCAAAGAAATTGGACTTCCTGCTTTTTATGACGCAAAATGACGATTTTTGCATCATAAAGAGCAGGAAGTGGAACACTTAAATCCTTATTTCTCCCATCTCAGGGGAAAATAAGGGAATAAACCATGACCATTCGAAAATGTGTCTGTGTTTCTAAAGATACAAAGTCTAATGCAAATGGGTGAAGTGTTCCTTTAAATAAGTGAGTTTTCCCACATCTTGAAACTTATAGTGTTATAAATGGGGACAACCTTTGAAGGATGAACAGAACATGTTTTGGTAATCACATTGAAAATAACATTTAAATCTGACATTATAGTTTTGAAGTGCTGGAAAAGATGTGTAGTACTCGTAAGCGTTTGACTATTCCTGCCACAGTTACGGCGAGTGTTACTACAGTAAATCCATGGGGAATGCGGCTGATCTGTGGACTTAAAGTTCATTCATGGCACAATGTTTCTCCTGGTTCCCACGTCAGCGACGATTGATCTGATCTGGTTAATAACTGCTCGGTTACTATCGTAGCTAGTAGTGAGCTGCAATGCGCTTTACATTTTAAGCTTCTATAAATCTGAGGAAATGAGTGTCGCAACTGTGTATAGCTACGCAATACGAACGACCCCTCGAAAGGGAACAGAGAAATCCGAATCTGGATGTTTCTCACTGGATCTCACTGGTTATTAAATCTGTGGTGAATGTAATGGATTTCTTCACTGGATCTCCAGCTCTGTGTAGTAACAGTGGCCATTGGTCCAAACTAATAAATGGTCCGCGAAGCACAAATGAGTAGCGCAGTTTCGGTCCGCTTTTAATGCTGGGCAATGTCAAGGAAACTAGAGCAAATGTTGGCTGGAAAGCTGTAGTCTGTAGCCCTGTTCAGATCTCAGGTGTCTATAGCGGATAGAGGCTTTCACAACACTCGACTCAAACTTTCCATGTGATCTCCTCCTCCTGAAAGCTCATTCATACGTGTGCTGGAGCTTCATGAATGAGGCGTATTCAGTTTCTCCTGGTCTGAAGCTGTTTAACAGGGCTTGTGGAGTGGAGGTTTCTCAAGCACAATACTGCTACTGTGAGAGAGAGAGAGAGAGAGAGAGGGCGAGACACACACACACACACACACACACACACACACACAGCTGGTGAGGCTTCATCATTCAGACGTGATACTGCATCATCACATGCGCGGCTCATATTAAACCGCATAATCATAAGAAGCAGCGCTGTTAATATTACTGTAGTGCGGGGAAATTATATAAGTACAGTTAATCTAAAAGAATCCATTAATTAATAATATTATTCAAATAATCAATAATCGAGTCAGTTTATCAATTTTATAATGTATAGGTTCATTGGGTCTCATTCGCTAATAATTCATTTCAATTCACATGTATTTGTATAACGCTGTTCACAGTACACATCGCTTCAAATTGTCAGCAAATCTCCAGTGTTAAACACACTCTCCGGGGAGTTCCTTCGGCTCCACGTTCAAGAGCGTTAAAGTGTTAAAATATGAGTGTTAAACGAGCACTGAAGCAGAGCTGAAGTTAATGAGATAATGAAGTGATTAACTGAGGGATAATTGACCATTATTGAAGACGCCTGATGTTCACAAGCAGAATCAGCAAAGGAGAAACTGACAATGTGTGTCCCTGTACTGTACATGATGGACAGTGCTGCTATAATCAATAAAGTAAACCTAAATCAGAAATTAGGCTCCGATTGGGTTCAGTGATTCATCTCAAAACACAACAAACACCCTCAGATCACCTTTTCTCTTTGTTCATCTGTCATTACCCCGATTCAGCTGCCAAAACTAATCTACAATTCAAAATACAAGGGACAAAAGCCCAACTAAAGTAAACACTAATCATGTGTGTGTGTGTGTGTGTGTGTGTGTGTGTGTGTGTGTGTGTGTGTGTGTGTGTGTGTGTGTGTGTGTGTGTGTGTGTGTGTGTGTGTGTGTGTGTGTGTGTGTGTGTGTGTGTGTGTGTGTGTGTGTGTGTGTGTGTGTGTGTGTGTGTCAGGAAAGCCACTGTAGTATCATGTTTTTGCAGCCGTGCCTGTACATGCCCGTAGACAGGCGAACACACACTGACTGTCAGAGTTATCTGTGAAGCCTGTTGTGTGTGTGATATCACTCTGTCCGCTCTTCTGTGTGTGTGTGTGTGTCTCATCTCCTGTTTCAGTCCACCAGAGAGCGAGACACACACACACACACACACACGGCCCAGGGGAACGAGCGCTGCTGTGACCCAGCACTGGATCCTCCTCTGGGGAAGCTCAGTGAGAGGCTGTCGGGTTCAGCAGAAGTCAAGACTGGACGATCCGCTGCCGACACACTTCCACTCCACGTTTATATTGCCATCAGGGATGCATGAAATAAAAAATTTGGACCGAAACTGTTAATTCTGGATGCACTTGGCCGAAAACCAAAAATTAAACCAAAAATTACTTCAAGAATATTATTCTTCATTCAGTGCTATGCAACATAATCTGATTTAACAGATTTATTTTCTGACCTGTAATAAAAATAAAGTATAGCCTGCACAGCTGCTATCAGAGCCTGTGATCAGAGAACGAGAGGCTCGCATAAACATTAAAATGAAATTTCGGTGCATCCCTAATTGTATACATGTTAGAATTGGCATGTTACGTACAATTTTTGGAAGCAAGTACGGTAGTATGCGGTATGTGTATCATGCAGGGATGCACCGATATTAACATTTTAATGTAAGCTATGATTAGCGATGCTAGCCCTGGCACACGTCACGCACCGCGCAGACACGGTAAACATCTCAACTTGTCTAAAGTAGCCTTATGACCAACTGGTGAAAGGTATCACGCTGAAATGTTATAAAAACTTGTGTGTTCATTTTTGATAATTCCAATGTGTGACAAAGTGGAAAAAGTGCAAATCTTCTTTCTGAAAGTAGGCTTGTATGAGCTGACAGCAACTTGTAAACCGAGCGTGCACGAGGAGACTAGGCTCGTGCACGCTCTCTCGTGCACACGTTTAATAGGTGTACCGCTCCCGGTAGTGTTGCGCATGCGCATTTCTTCAAAACGTGGAGAGGGCGTTCTTTTCTTCCACTATACCTTTAACTACAATCATTTGAGGGAGTTTGAGATTTAACTCAGAGGAACAGAGAGCTGAGAAAGAGAAGACAGAAGACAGAAGAACAGAAGCTCAGTGTGGAGGAGCTGCAGGTCGGAGGAACGGAGAGCTGAGAAGAAGAAGACAGAAGAACAGAAGAGAGAAGAACAGAAGACAGAAGAGAGAAGACAGAAGACAGAAGCTCAGTGTGGAGGAGCTGCAGGCCGCAGAGACTGAAGAACACAGCTCCTGAAGAGCGGCTCTGTTGACGCAGCTGGGATTCGCTCGGTGGTTTTCCTGTCTGAACCCGAGGAAAGGGCTTCGGGACACAAGACCTTCACATCCAGTCTGAAGCCGTTCAGCTGTAGTGTTGGAGTGGCTGGTATTTCCGCTTAGACTAATATAGATCATTTAACTCCAAGTGCACATCTCTGCGTGTTTCAACCAAACATAAAATATACAGTATGCAGACAGTGAACGTTGTTAGTGGGTGGGGGAAATCCAGCTTTTAATGTAGTTTATGTGTGTATGTGGTGTTATTAATCTGCTTTAACACACACCATGTGTAAGTTCATAAGTGGACAGCATTGCTGAGTATTTTCTGCTTAAAACTGCAGTGAACCAAAGACAGTCTCAAACACACGGTGTGAAATCGCTGGTGTTTCTGACGTCACACACTACCTTGACCAATCAGATCAACGTGTGATCGTCACCCAGTGGATCTCTGAGTCAGTGAGTGAGTGAGTGGAGGCGGGGCTCATTTGCATATTCATAGAACCACGCATACTAAATGAAGCAAGGGTGTCGAGTTACATTCAAGATATTTTAAGGCAGGAAGACTTGTTCATGGAAGAAACGTTTAAATATGTAATTTTGGTGATCAGACGAGTTTTAAGGGATAAATGATTGACTACAGTCTTCTAGCTTCACAACTTTAGTTTTTAAATCACTCGATGTGTGTGTGCTTTTGAGCACAGGTTTCCACACACAAGGTGTTTTTGCAGCGTTGAGCTGATTAGCCAATCACCTGTCGAGCGCATAAACGCGTCGTCCAATCAGAGGTGTTTGCGTCCGTCACTGTAGCGGTGTTGATGCGATGGAGAGATTCGCTGTCCACAGCTTCATTGATTATAACGGCAGTTTCTGCGAGTGTGTGGAGGCTGAAGTGTGTGTCGCCTCTGACCTGTTATGAGATTGCTTTACTGATCTCTCTGTCTGTCTTTGGCACAAGATTTGCTCATGCGTTTGGCAGAGGCTGGACATTTTCACATCTCACTAACCCTCAATATGTACTTGTCACAACCAATAAATAAACCCTCTGCTTGAGATGAAAGCATGAGGTCACAGTGGAGTCGGTCTCGGTCGATTGTGATATGCTACTGTGTGTGTGTGTGTGTGTGTGTCTGTCTGTGATCACTGTGATTAATGGCGAATCAAAAAGCAGCCAGGCTTTTTAACGCGCTCTAGCTCTTCAATAAAAGCTTTATACTGTGCTGCTATTTGCTCTTTAAAATTACCACAAAACCACAAGAGCAGACAGCATTAGCTAATGACAGTCTCTCTCACACACACACACACACACACACACACACACACACACACACTCACTCACTCACTCACTCACTCTCTCATACACACACACACACACACACACACACACACACACACTCACACACACACACACACACACACACACACACACACACACACACACACTCTCTCTCTCTCACTCACTCTCTCTCTCTCTCTCTCTCTCTCTCTGTGTCTCACACACACACACACACTCACACACACTCTCTCACACACACACACACACACACACACACACACACACACACTCTCTCTCTCACTCACTCTCTCTCTCTCTCTCTCTCTCTCTCTCTCTGTGTCTCACACACACACACACACACACCATTTGTAACGCTTTTGTTTAAATAAGGGGGGCCGGATAGCTTGCCCAAATGGTTGTAGTCAGGTGTAACTGTTAAGCAAAGACGCACGTAAGAAGACTGATATTCCACAGTGGTGTTTTATTATCAGCACCGTCGTCGATCCCACGCACACATGGGCAGTTTGCAAAACACTAACAACAACTTGCGTTACTTAATAGAAATAAACATCAGAAATAATAAAACGGCTTGCACACATACATGCGATGTTCACCGCTCGCGCTCCTCATAACGACTGCCCACTCTGAGAGAGGGATTAACAGAGTGCGTTGCACCTTAAAGGCGCAGTACCTAATTCTACTCGTTACAGATTCCCCCCTGTCAAATAAAGGCTGACCCCAGCCGTACACAACCAGGGAGCATTACTGTTTCACTTAACAACCATACATACATGCCACAGTTGAAAAGGTGTTACAGGGTGAGAAAAACTAAAATAATGCACAACCCGCACAGTCCCACAAATCTGTACATTGCACTTAAATTCAATAAAACAAAAAAACCTGTGTGCAACCCCCACATATGGAATAACTTTTTTTTTCAAAACATCAAACCATGAACATTTGCCAATAAACAACAAGTGACAAAACAAAACCATTGTTTCATCTCTCCTTACTGAACTTCAATCTTGCGTGTATGATATGGGTTAGTCCACCTATTAACTGTCCAGTCAGAAGTAATTCTGGGGTTCGGTCTCGGTCTCAAGTTATAACGGTCAGTACCCTGGAACGGGTCATTTGTGTCAAATCTGTGAGTGGTAAAGTCACGTCTCATGTCAGAGTACTCTGTGCCTGCAAAAACAGCACCGTCAAGTGTCTGTTCAGGTAAGCTTTCTGAGGAAACGTCATTGGGCAGTTCGGTCAACCAGTCTCCAGCAACACTTAAGGCAGTATCGTGAGATTCTCCAGGCCCGTTTTGGATAGAGGCACCTTCATCCCATGATTGTCTATTGTCACAATTATCAGAGAGTTTCTGTTTGGACAAAGCAGTATTCCATGAGTGAAAGGGCTGAAGGTTCACAACGTGAAACACACCAACATCCTCTCCAGTATCGACTTTTTCCAGCCTGTAGTTAACATCAGACAGTACTTTTGAGACCCTGTATGGACCAGAGTATACTGGAGCCAGCTTGGCTGTAAAGTTTGCTACTGCATTAGACTTTGGGTGTGTTTTCACTCTAACCAGATCATCCACAACATAAGAAACCGAACGCCGTTTTAGGTCATAATATCGTTTCCTACGTTCATGTCCTTCCTCTAGTGCTACTCTGGCGTGATCATGAGCGTCTTGTAAGGAAGCTCTCAAATTCTCCGGGTATGTTACATCCGGGTCATCCACTCCCTCAACATTCGGTTGTGTGATCAAATCCAGTGGAGTTTCAAGCTCACGTCCATACAACATCATAGACGGTGACAGGCCTGTACTCTCATGTGGCGCAGTACGAAGAGCGAAACATATCTGAGGTATGTACCTGTCCCATGAGGTGTGTTTGTCCCCCACGTATGCACGAATGGCTGTCTTCAAGGTACGGTTCACCCTTTCCGTAGCGTTTGTCTGTGGGTGATATGCCGTAGTCAACCTGTGTTCTGTACCCAGGGCGGCCACCACATCCTCGAAGAGGTTACTCACAAATGGTGTGCCACGGTCTGAAATCAGGTAAGTCGGTGCACCGTGTCTGGCAAAGATTTCGCTCAGGAACTTACTTGCAGCAACTTGCGCTGTCGCTGTTCTGACTGCATTTACTTCTACCCACTTTGAGAAGTAGTCGACAAACACAAGAATATACTCATTTCCACTCTGCGTCCGAGGGAGAGGGCCCACAAAGTCTACTCCAGTGTATTCCCAGGGCTTTTGTGGTTTGATTGGGACCATCAGACCCGCTGGTTTCTTTTGACTAGGCTTTGTCAATTGACACACGGAACATGAGGTAACGTATCTCTTCACATCCTCTGTCATTTTTGGCCAGAAGAACCTAATCTTCAGCCTGGTCAATGTTTTTGTAATTCCGAGGTGTCCAGCAGTAGGGTGGTCATGGTAGTATTTTAACAAAGCACCTCTGATGGATGTAGGCGCGTAAAATTTGAGCTGTTTCATTGGATGTAGTCCACAAGTCACTTTAAAGTCTCTGATATACAGCAAACCGTCCTGAATGACATACTTTTCATCCACATCCTCTTTTCCAGCACTGTTAAGGGCACATATAAGGTCACTGACCACTGGGTCATTTTCCTGTAATTGCTTCAACTGTGCTTTGTCTGTCAGCATGACTGAGGACAGGCTACGGAGATCCATTCCCCCAATGATTGCATAATCTGGCAGAATGTCTATTGGGGCAGCCTCGCACTGAATTGGGTTGCGGGACAAAGCGTCTGGGACCTTGTTTTGAACACCTGGCTTATGCACAATATTAAAATCAAAGTCCTGCAGGCGTAAGGACCATCTCGCTAGACGTCCTGAAGGGTTTGGGCGATTCATCAGCCATCTCAGGCTATTATGGTCTGTGTAGACCGTCACATGCAGGCCCTCTACATAGGGTCTAAAGTACTCCAGAGCCCAAATCACTCCCAAACATTCCTTTTCAGGCGTCGAGTAGGGTTTCTCTGCCTTGTGTAGAGTTCTACTTGCAAAAGCCACCACAACATCTCGTCCCATGTCGTCTTTTTGCATTAGGGCCGCACCAAGACCCAGGTCGCAAGCGTCTGTGTGTACATAGAATGGCCGTGTGAAATTTGGAAAGCATAAGATTGGTGCTGACGTGAGACACTTCGTCAAGAAATCCATAGCAGCCTGGCAACTTTCATCCCAGCAGAACGGTGTTTCTTTCCGGGTGAGACGGAAAAGTGGTTCTGCTTTACTCGCATAGCCAGGGATGAAGCGTCGATAATAGCCTGTAAGGCCAAGGAATCCTCTGACATCCTTTGTGTCTTTTGGTGTTCTGAACTCAGTCACCGCCTTTACTTTTGCCGGGTTTGGTGATATACCCTCTGGTGTGACACGGTAGCCAAGGAATATGAGCTCACTTAGACAGAACTGACATTTGCTCAGCTTTAGAGAGAGACCTGCTGTCTGCAGTCTCAACAGAACCTCCCGAAGGTCTTCAAGGTGTTCTTCAAAGGTCGGTGAAGCTATTACGATATCGTCCAAGTATACTGCACAGCATTTATAAGTCAGGCCAGCGAGGACAGTGTTCATGACCCTTTGAAATGTAGCGGGGGCATTGCTGAGCCCGAAGGGAAGGACTTTGAACTGAAATAGGCCACAGTGAGATATAAAAGCAGTTTTTGGTCTAGACTTTTCCTCAACGGACACTTGCCAATACCCTCGAGATAGATCCAGTGTGGTAATAAATTTCCCACGGGACAGAAAGTCTAATGATTCATCCACCCTGGGTAGAGGATATGAATCTTTCAGTGTGAGCTGATTTAGACCCCTGTAATCAACACAGAACCTGGGTTCTCCACAAGGTTTCTTTACGATCACGACCGGCGCAGCCCACGGGCTTGATGACGGTTCAATAATTCCTTCCTCCAGCATTTGTTTTATCTGGCCTTCAATTATCTGCTTTTTCTCAGGGGAAGTACGGTAAGGTGGCAAATTGACAGGCTTCGCCCTACCGGTATCGATCATGTGCTCTGCCAGTGACGTATTGCCCAAGTGACCATCAAACATGCACCAAAAATCTTCCACCAGGGCAAGGAACTGCGCTTTTTGTCCCTGTCCTAAACATGCCTCCTCGACTTTCTCATTTAAGTCAGTCTTTTGGACACCCATAAACATCATGCGCCCTACCGCTGTAGACTCCATCCATTCATCCGCTAGTTCACATGTTTCTGGCGCAACGGTGTCACATAAGGTTACCGTCCTGGATGGAATATGAATGTTGACTGCCGCTCTTAACATGAAATCCATCCCTAAGATAAGGGGTGAAGCGAGATCAGGGACAATAACAAATCTATGGTAAAACCGTTTCCCTTGGAATCCAATATTCAGCCAAATGACGCCGGTTGGGCTGCAAGTTGCTCTGTTAGCCAATTGAATGGGGGGCGATAACCAAGGGTGCACTTTTTCAGAGCTTCCTGGAATGCCAGAAATGATATTAGTCCCAATTGCAGAAAGGGAAGCGCCTGTATCAAGAGCTGCATCAACTGCTCTGCTGTAGAGGTTTACTTTGACAATGAATGGGGTGTTCCAGAATGAAGAAGAAGCCGGGTCTTCCACATGACCCAGGATGAGTGTCTCAAGTGTGGACGCCGGAGAATTTTGGGGCATATTTACCTTCTGGAGGGAGGATTGCCCCTGTGAAATGTCCTCCCTCCCCTGAAGTTTCCCTTCTGCTGGTCAAATGTATTTTCCTGCTCACCCCTGTTGTTGTTTTGGTTCTCGCTACTCTGATTACGACCTGGCGTTCCATTTCCTATTCGTGAGTTCTGCTTTGTAACACCCGGGAAAACATCTGCTTGTGGCACAAAGCTACAGTTCGGACAATTTCGGGACGTGAAACCAGGTTCAGAGCATTTAAAGCAGTAAAGTTCACGTGCTTGTTCCTTCATTGGTAGCGGGGGCTCATTACGGCTGTTTGGGCCAAGAACAGAATGGAGCTCATGTGCCCGCATCAGGAGGTCAATGACTGACGTGATCTCTGTACCATAAATCGCGACTCTGTACCGCTCCAATGCATGCTTACAAATCAGTTCAATTTGATCTTGTTCTGTTGGGGGAGACTTCAGCTTTTTGAATTCGCTCAATAGATGCGCTACAAATGTTGGAAAAGGCTCATCAGGCGCTTGAACACGGTCAAGGATGCCTCTCAAGATGCGCTCTTGATTGTCCAATGGAAGAAACACACTTTTAAAAAGAGTGCGGAATTGTGTCCAGGCTGTTATGTGTTCACTCAATACTGAAAACCATTTCCTGGGCTCTTTGGCTAGGAAGCGAGGTAATTCGAGAAGGATCTGAGCGTCACTCAGCCCCAAAGAGGTTCTGTATACCTCCACAAGCTGAAGCCAGTCCTCAGGCTGAACTTTTCCATCTCCTCTGAACACAGGTGGCTCAAGTTTTGACTGATTCAAGACTGAAGCTAACGCTCTAGTTGTGCTATTAAGCAGCGAAGAAGTGTGAGAAAAGTCTGTTGCATTTTCAGGCGCTATGTTGCAACCAAAGGCTGTCGCTGAAAGATTTGGCACGACGTGAACAGGTTGGGCCTGGGCATATGGAGTGGAAGAGGAAATTGGACCATTTCGTGCAGGTAACGGGTTTGAAGCTGCTGCGGACATGTTCTGAGTGTAATCGTCAATCATACCTCTCTGCAGATCAAGGGACTCCTTTAAGCATTTTCGCAGCACTGCTACTTCAGTCCTTAGCGACTCAACCTGTGTCTCCAGGCAGATAGTCGGCTTTGGAGCTCTCCTCCTAGGCACAGACTCAAATGGTAAAGTCAGGTCAGTCATATCTGTCAAACCATGCACATATTTAGCCATTATGTTCAATATAGGCAATATTAAAAACCTATGTTATGCAGTAATTTCAGTAAAACCGTAAATTATGCAGTTTTCAACAAAAGTCAACAATTGTCACCACTTTCACATTATGACAACAATGATGGAAGTAAAATGGTCTTAATTTTTTTCCACTCGTCAACCTCAGAGCATCAACAAAGAAAAAAAAAGAAAGAAAAAAAGTTTATGATTCTCTTAATGAGTCAGGAAAACCTTTTCAACAATATAACAGATTTTTTTTTTCCACAAAGGAATCACAAAACATCACATATATATGTGAGCTTTTATGGCAAACCTGTTGAACAGTTCTGATGACGCTGTGAACACGGAATTCCAGTTCGAATCCCGGTCAGATTCAGATGAATCAGTCAATTGCGAAACAAGATACAATCAGTGTTCACGGTATTTGTCCAACTCATTAACAGTCTATCGTCCAAGCCAGAACATGTGTTTTTTTTTTTTTTTTTTTTTTTACAGTTGAAACCCTTGAACGGTTTTATTGACCCGCTGATGAACCGATGACTCCTTTTATGATTCGAAACACGTACCAGAATGATTCTCACGTGCCTGAACGAATCTCACGTGTCCGAACGAATCTCACGTGTCCGAACGAATCTCACGTGCTTTCCGGAGATTCGGCGTGGGCAAAAATGTCCATAAATCCACAACAAAAGATAATATCCTCGATCGACAATTCCAAAGGTCCGATCCGAGGCCAGAGACAAAATGTTCGGGCGCCACTTGTAACGCTTTTGTTTAAATAAGGGGGGCCGGATAGCTTGCCCAAATGGTTGTAGTCAGGTGTAACTGTTAAGCAAAGACGCACGTAAGAAGACTGATATTCCACAGTGGTGTTTTATTATCAGCACCGTCGTCGATCCCACGCACACATGGGCAGTTTGCAAAACACTAACAACAACTTGCGTTACTTAATAGAAATAAACATCAGAAATAATAAAACGGCTTGCACACATACATGCGATGTTCACCGCTCGCGCTCCTCATAACGACTGCCCACTCTGAGAGAGGGATTAACAGAGTGCGTTGCACCTTAAAGGCGCAGTACCTAATTCTACTCGTTACACATTATTCCAAAGCTTTAAAATGACAAGTGTTGACTGTATCAGTATTTAAGAAATAATAATTCTGCCATAAATCACCAGAGGAGAAGTTCATCCTCCTCTTTTTTCATAAATTAAATGTAAAAATGGACCAGTGGCTATTGAGGGACAAAATTGACAAGAAAACAAAAACACACTTATGGTCTATATTCCAAATCATTTGATTGTGTTCTCCTGACACACACACACACACACCCTCGCCTGTGTTCTCCTGACACACACACACACCCTCGCCTGTGTTCTCCTGACACACACACACACACACACACACACACCCTCGCCTGTGTTCTCCTGACACACACACACCCTCGCCTGTGTTCTCCTGACACACACACACACACACACACACACACACACACACCCTCGCCTGTGTTCTCCTGACACACACACACCCTCGCCTGTGTTCTCCTGACACACACACACACCCTCGTCTGTGTTCTCCTGACACACACACACACACCCTCGCCTGTGTTCTCCTGACACACACACACACCCTCGCCTGTGTTCTCCTGACACACACACACACCCTCGCCTGTGTTCTCCTGACACACACACACACACACACACTCGCCTGTGTTCTCCTGACACACACACACACACACTCGCCTGTGTTCTCCTGACACACACACACACACTCGCCTGTGTTCTCCTGACACACACACACACCCTCGCCTGTGTTCTCCTGACACACACACACACACACACACTCGCCTGTGTTCTCCTGACACACACACACACACACTCGCCTGTGTTCTCCTGACACACATACACACCCTCGCCTGTGTTCTCCTGACACACACACACACACACACACACTCGCCTGTGTTCTCCTGACACACACACACACACACTCGCCTGTGTTCTCCTGACACACACACACACCCTCGCCTGTGTTCTCCTGACACACACACACACACCCTCGCCTGTGTTCTCCTGACACACACACACACCCTCGCCTGTGTTCTCCTGACACACACACACACACCCTCGCCTGTGTTCTCCTGACACACACACACACACACACACACACTCGCCTGTGTTCTCCTGACACACACACACACCCTCGCCTGTGTTCTCCTGACACACACACACACCCTCGCCTGTGTTCTCCTGACACACACACACACCCTCGCCTGTGTTCTCCTGACACACACACACACCCTCGCCTGTGTTCTCCTGACACACACACACACACACACACACACACACACACACTCGCCTGTGTTCTCCTGACACACACACACACACACTCGCCTGTGTTCTCCTGACACACACACACACACTCGCCTGTGTTCTCTTGACACACACACACACTCGCCTGTGTTCTCCTGACACACACACACACCCTCGCCTGTGTTCTCCTGACACACACACACACACACACTCGCCTGTGTTCTCCTGACACACACACACACACACACACTCGCCTGTGTTCTTCTGACACACACACACACACCCTCGCCTGTGTTCTCCTGACACACACACACACACACACTCGCCTGTGTTCTCCTGACACACACACACACACACTCGCCTGTGTTCTTCTGACACACACACACACACCCTCGCCTGTGTTCTCCTGACACACACACACACCCTCGCCTGTGTTCTCCTGACACACACACACACACACCCTCGCCTGTGTTCTCCTGACACACACACACACCCTCGCCTGTGTTCTCCTGACACACACACACCCACGTCTGTGTTCTCCTGACACACACACACACACACACCCTCGCCTGTGTTCTCCTGACACACACACACACACTCGCCTGTGTTCTTCTGACACACACCCTCGCCTGTGTTCTTCTGACACACACCCTCGCCTGTGTTCTCCTGACACACACACACACCCTCGCCTGTGTTCTCCTGACACACACACACACACACACACACCCTCGCCTGTGTTCTCCTGACACACACACACACCCTCGCCTGTGTTCTCCTGACACACACACACACACTTGCCTGTGTTCTCCTGACACACACACACACCCTCGCCTGTGTTCTCCTGACACACACACACACACACACACACACACACACACCCTCGCCTGTGTTCTCCTGACACACACACACACACACACACACACACACACACACACACACACACACACACACCCTCGCCTGTGTTCTCCTGACACACACACACACACACACACCCTCGCCTGTGTTCTCCTGACACACACACACCCTCGCCTGTGTTCTCCTGACACACACACCCTCGCCTGTGTTCTCCTGACACACACACACACCCTCGCCTGTGTTCTCCTGACACACACACACACACACACACACACACCCTCGCCTGTGTTCTCCTGACACACACACACCCTCGCCTGTGTTCTTCTGACACACACACACCCTCGACTGTGTTCTCCTGACACACACACACCCTCGCCTTTGTTCTCCTGACACACACACACCCTCACCTGTGTTCTCCTGACACACACACACACACACACACACCCTCGCCTGTGTTCTCCTGACACACACACACACACACCCTCGCCTGTGTTCTCCTGACACACACACACCCTCGCCTGTGTTCTCCTGACACACACACACACACACCCTCGCCTGTGTTCTCCTGACACACACACACACACACACCCTCGCCTGTGTTCTCCTGACACACACACACCCTCGCCTGTGTTCTCCTGACACACACACACACACACACCCTCGCCTGTGTTCTCCTGACACACACACACCCTCGCCTGTGTTCTCCTGACACACACACACACACACACACCCTCGCCTGTGTTCTCCTGACACACACACACACACACACACCCTCGCCTGTGTTCTCCTGACACACACACACCCTCGCCTGTGTTCTCCTGACACACACACACCCTCGCCTGTGTTCTCCTGACACACACACACACACACATATCCTCGCCTGTGTTCTCCTGATGTAGAGACCGGCACTCTGTAGGATTGCGATCTGGAGAAACGCATTTAGAGTTTGTGTGCCGTGACTCGGAGTTCAGTTTAATTGGATTCACTGGCTGTACTGAGTGCAGTCTCAGCTTAGCTCAGTTGTGTGTGTGTGTGTGTGTGTGTGTGTGTGTGTGTGTGTGTGTGTGTGTGTGTGTGTGTGTGTGTGTGTGTGTGTGTGTGTGTGTGTGTGTGTGTGTGTGTGTGTGCGTGCGTGCGTGCGTGCGCGCGTGTGCGTGGGCATGTGCGTGTGTGTGTGTGTGTGCTGGTTTGAGAGGAGATATGGATAATAGATGAGAAATCTGTGGTCTCCTTTATAAAACTGTGTGTAGGATCTTTAATGAAAGTGTATCTGTGCCAAATTCCCTTTATAATCCCAGTCAGAGGAAGATTGTGCGCATATGCGTTTCCTCCCAGAAATAACCATATATGTGACCCTGCACCACAAAACCAGTCTTATGGGTCAATTGAGATGTATACATCATCTGAAAGCTGCATAAATAATCTCTCCAGTGATGTGTGGTTTGTTAGGATAGAACAATATTTGGTCGAGACACAACTATTGAAAATCTGGAATCTGAGGGAGCAAAAAAATGTAAACATTGAGAAAATCTCCTTTTTCCTACATGTCTCCTACATGTTTTATATATATACGGTAGGAAATGTTCTAAATATCTTCATGGAACATGATCTTAATATCCTAATGATTTTTGGCATAAAAGAAAAATGGATAATTTTGACCCATGCAATGTATAGTTGCTATTGCCACAGATATACCCGTGCGACTTGGTCACGTATGAGCCTACAACGCCTCGTTTACTATGCATATCTCATCTGCATATCATTAGCATATGCATATTCATCCACGTGATGCCATGTTTAATGGTACAAGACATAAGGAGAATATGAGATATGGATGTGTGTCACAATATTACATTGATAAAATCATTTAGTAGCCGATCCTTGTGTTTGTTTTTGAATAAAATAGTATAAAATTAATTTCAGATACAACACAATCTTTTCCACTGGCCCAATAGTATTTTTAATTGCTTTATGTTTTTAATGGAAACTGATAGGCCTTATTGTGCATTATTGATCATTATTAGCGTGTGAATATTTCCTCAGACCGTGAGTTCTGCGGTTATCATGCGATGAGCAAACATTAAAACACAGCATGACAGGAAAAGTGTTCACCAGCAGCGCAGACACTACTAATATTGATATTTATTAGAATATAAATAATGTTGTAGCTTCTCTGTAATGATTTCATGTAATGTAAGTGCTTAACTCCATTAATGAGAGTGGCATATTTAATCTAAATACTTTCTTTACTGTATTTAAACTGTTATTGTGAAGACCTCAGACCATCATCAGTGTCGCGAAGTAATCAACTCAGTAATTTTCATGGTCATATCTAAAGGTTAAAATGTTTACCCTATTCACGTGAGGAAAAGAATGGATAGCTGTATGAATAGGCGTATGAATAGGCGTATGGATAGGCGTATGAATAGGCGTATGAATAGGCGTATGAATAGGCGTATGAATAGGCGTATGAATAGGCGTATGAATAGGTGTATGGAAAGGCGTATGGATAGCTGTATGGATAGGCGTATGAATAGGCGTATGAATAGGCGTATGAATAGGCGTATGGATAGGCGTATGAATAGGCGTATGGATAGGCGTATGAATAGGCGTATGAATAGGCGTATGAATAGGCGTATGGATAGGCGTATGAATAGGCGTATGAATAGGCGTATGGATAGGCGTATGGATAGCTGTATGAATAGGTGTATGAATAGCTGTATGAATAGGCGTATGAATAGGCGTATGAATAGGCGTATGGATAGCTGTATGAATAGGTGTATGAATAGGTGTATGGATAGGCATATGAATAGGTGTATGAATAGGCGTATGGATAGCTGTATGAATAGGCGTATGAATAGGCGTATGGATAGGCGTATGAATAGGCGTATGGATAGCTGTATGAATAGGCGTATGGATAGCTGTATGGATAGGCGTATGAATAGGCGTATGAATAGGCGTATGAATAGGCGTATGAATAGGCGTATGAATAGGCGTATGGATAGGCGTATGGATAGCCGTATGGATAGCCGTATGAATAGGCGTATGGATAGGCGTATGGATAGGCGTATGAATAGGCGTATGGATAGCTGTATGAATAGGCGTATGAATAGGCGTATGAATAGGCGTATGGATAGGCGTATGAATAGGCGTATGGATAGCTGTATGAATAGGCGTATGGATAGCTGTATGAATAGGCGTATGGATAGGCGTATGAATAGGCGTATGAATAGGCGTATGAATAGGCGTATGGATAGCTGTATGAATAGGCGTATGAATAGGCGTATGAATAGGCGTATGAATAGGCGTATGGATAGCTGTATGAATAGGCGTATGGATAGCTGTATGAATAGGCGTATGAATAGGCGTATGAATAGGCGTATGAATAGGCGTATGAATAGGTGTATGAATAGGCGTATGAATAGACGTATGAATAGGCGTATGGATAGCTGTATGAATAGGCGTATGGATAGCTGTATGAATAGGCGTATGAATAGGCGTATGAATAGGCGTATGGATAGCTGTATGAATAGGTGTATGAATAGGTGTATGGATAGGCATATGAATAGGTGTATGGATAGGCGTATGGATAGCTGTATGAATAGGCGTATGGATAGGCGTATGAATAGGCGTATGAATAGGCGTATGGATAGCTGTATGAATAGGTGTATGGATAGGCATATGAATAGGTGTATGAATAGGTGTATGGATAGCTGTATGAATAGGTGTATGGATAGCTGTATGAATAGGCGTATGAATAGGCGTATGAATAGGTGTATGAATAGGCGTATGAATAGGTGTATGAATAGGCGTATGAATAGGCGTATGGATAGGCGTATGAATAGGTGTATGAATAGGCGTATGGATAGCTGTATGAATAGGCGTATGGATAGCTGTATGAATAGGCGTATGAATAGGCGTATGAATAGGTGTATGAATAGGCGTATGAATAGGTGTATGAATAGGCGTATGAATAGGCGTATGGATAGGCGTATGAATAGGCGTATGAATAGGCGTATGAATAGGCGTATGAATAGGTGTATGAATAGGCGTATGAATAGGCGTATGAATAGGCGTATGGATATCTGTATGAATAGGCATATGAATAGGCGTATAAATAGGCATATGAATGGGCGTATGAATAGGTGTATGAATAGGCGTATGAATAGGCGTATGAATAGGCGTATGGATAGCTGTATGAATAGGCGTATGGATAGCTGTATGAATAGGCGTATGAATAGGCGTATGAATAGGCGTATGAATAGGCGTATGGATAGCTGTATGAATAGGCGTATGAATAGGCGTATGAATAGGCGTATGAATAGGCGTATGGATAGCTGTATGAATAGGCGTATGGATAGCTGTATGAATAGGCGTATGAATAGGCGTATGGATAGGCGTATGAATAGGCGTATGAATAGGCGTATGAATAGGCGTATGGATAGGCGTATGAATAGGCGTATGGATAGGCGTATGGATAGGCGTATGAATAGGCGTATGAATAGGCGTATGGATAGCTGTATGAATAGGTGTATGAATAGGCGTATGAATAGGCGTATGAATAGGCGTATGAATAGGCGTATGGATAGGCGTATGGATAGGCGTATGAATAGGCGTATGAATAGGCGTATGGATAGCTGTATGAATAGGTGTATGAATAGGCATATGAATAGGCTTATGGATAGCTGTATGAATAGGCGTATGAATAGACGTATGAATAGGCGTATGGATAGGCGTATGAATAGGCGTAAGAATAGGCGTATGAATAGGCGTATGAATAGGCGTATGAATAGGCGTATGAATAGGCGTATGGATAGCTGTATGAATAGGTGTATGGATAGGCATATGAATAGGTGTATGAATAGGCGTATGGATAGCTGTATGAATAGGCGTATGGATAGCTGTATGAATAGGCGTATGGATAGGCGTATGAATAGGCGTATGGATAGCTGTATGAATAGGCGTATGAATAGGTGTATGGATAGGCATATGAATAGGTGTATGGATAGCTGTATGAATAGGCGTATGGATAGCTGTATGAATAGGCGTATGGATAGGCGTATGGATAGGCGTATGGATAGGCGTATGAATAGGCGTATGAATAGGCGTATGGATAGCTGTATGAATAGGCGTATGGATAGCTGTATGAATAGGCGTATGAATAGGCGTATGGATAGGCGTATGGATAGGCGTATGGATAGGCGTATGAGTAGGTGTATGAATAGGCGTATGGATAGCTGTATGAATAGGCGTATGGATAGCTGTATGAATAGGCGTATGAGTAGGCGTATGGATAGGCGTATGAATAGGCGTATGAGTAGGCGTATGAATAGGCGTATGAATAGGCGTATGAATAGGTGTATGGATAGGTGTATGGATAGCTGTATGAATAGGTGTATGAATAGGTGTATGGATAGGCGTATGAATAGAAGTATGGATAGCTGTATGAATAGGTGTATGAATAGGCGTATGGATAGCTGTATGAATAGGCGTATGGATAGGCGTATGGATAGGCGTATGAATAGGCGTATGGATAGGCGTATGGATAGGCGTATGGATAGGCGTATGAATAGGTGTATGAATAGGTGTATGGATAGGCATATGAATAGGCGTATGGATAGCTTTATGAATAGGCGTATGGATAGGCGTATGAATAGGCCTATGAATAGGCGTATGGATAGGCGTATGGATAGGCGAATGAATAGGCGTATGAATAGGCGTATGGATAGGCGTATGGATAGGCGTATGAATAGGTGTATGAATAGGTGTATGGATAGGCATATGAATAGGCGTATGGATAGCTTTATGAATAGGCGTATGGATAGGCGTATGAATAGGCCTA
>NC_136887.1:2242315-2262125 GCF_949152265.1 Phoxinus phoxinus
GTCATGGGGGGCCTAATGGTACCCCCCAGTGCCCGGAGTATGGACCTCCAAGTCGGCGTGGTTTCCGAGATACACCCGGTCAAACCTGGACAGGAAGTGGCCGTATCTCGGAACCGGAAAGGCCCAGGAGCTGGAGACGGTGGGGTCTGAAGGGGACCTAAGGGCCCTCCTCCTGCCCGGAGTTTGGAGCTCCAACTCGGCTTAACTCCCAAGATACACCCGGTTATACATAGGGGACTTTTGGACAAAACGGTCCATATCTCGGAAAGTACGAGTCCCAGCAGGTCGTCCTTCGGGGTGGTGGGGGTCCCCCAGGGGCCCTCTCAGACCTCAGAGTCCTGAGCCTCTGGGGCCCTTCCTTCTGAATGACACCCTTTCCTGTTGGCCCCCGTATCTCGGCCTGTGGGGGCGCTAGAAGCACGGGCCAGGGTCCGTTGGAGAGGGCCCCTCGGGACCTTACTTTGACCCGAGTTTGGTGCATCTAGGCCGCTTGGTCGCGGAGTTATAGCCGTTTATGAGTTCCAGTTGGTGAAGTCCCACCTGCAACTTATTTGACGGAGCCCCTGTAGGCTCCCCGTGGACATTGCATTAAAATGGTCATATTTCATAAATAATGTGTTTTTTTGTGGTCAAACCTACTGTACACCACTCAGGGGACACAGCTCCACACACTGATGTACATTACAGCCATTAATTATGCATAATTTGCATAAAATCATACTGTCCACCAACTGCTGACAGGGGCACCGTCAAATAAGTTGCAGGTGGGATGTTTTGGTTGAAGTCCCACCTGTAACTTATTTGACAGGGTCCCTGTAGGCTCCCCGTGGACATTGCATTAAAAGGTCATATTTCATAAATCATGTGGTTATTTGTGGTCAAACCCTACTGTACACCCTTCAGGGGACACACCACAACACACTGATGTACATTACAGATATTAATTATGCATAATTTGCATTAAATCATACTGTCCACCAACTGCTCACAGGGGCACCGTCAAATAAGTTACAGGTGGGATGCTGTTTTTGACTTAGAAATTTTCAGCGGGTGGATCCTCAGGAACCTTGGGTTGGAGAAAGTGGATCCTCGGGAACCTTGGGTCTGATTCTCTGAAAATTGTAATTTATGAGGTGAAACCTACTGTACACCACTCAGGGGACACGAATCAACACACTGATGTACATTACAGCCATTAAATATGTTTTATTAGCAAAAATCTGGACTGTCCACAGAGAGCCTATTTTGACCCGGTCAAATAAGTTACAGGTGGGATGCTGTTTTCGACTTAGATTTTTGGAGTGTGTTGGCTCCAGAGCTCCGACAAGGGACCCCCACCTAGGTACACCTTTTGCCCGACTTGGAGAACCAGAGCTCCGGGCTGGGACCCCCACCTTGGTCCACCCTCTGCCCGACTTGGAGAACCAGAGCTCTGGGCTGGGACCCCCACATAGGTCCACCCTCTGCCCGACTTGGAGAACCAGAGCTCCGGGCTGGGACCCCCACCTTGGTCCACCCTCTGCCCGACTTGGAGAACCAGAGCTCCGGGCTGGGACCCCCACCTTGGTCCACCCTCTGCCCGACTTGGAGAACCAGAGCTCCGGGCTGGGACCCCCACATAGGTCCACCCTCTGCCCGACTTGGAGAACCAGAGCTCCGGGCTGGGACCCCCAGCTTGGTCCACCCTCTGCCCGACTTGGAGAACCAGAGCTCCGGGCTGGGACCCCCACCTTGGTCCACCCTCTGCCCGACTTGGAGAACCAGAGCTCCGGGCTGGGACCCCCACCTTGGTCCACCCTCTGCCCGACTTGGAGAACCAGAGCTCCGGGCTGGGACCCCCACCTTGGTCCACCCTCTGCCCGACTCGGAGATCCAGAGCTCCTGCACAACTTGGGCCTCCACCATCACCTGTGCACCGGCCGAACCCGGGGGTCCCACACTTAAGCCCGGGCATTATTGTCCCAGCCACCCCGCGCCACCAGAGAACCGGGCCACTGGTAACCCAAAATTAACTTAGGTTTTGGCGGCCGGCCTGGTTCCCTGGTTCCGTACGGCCGGGGTTCTTCGGCCTCAGGCTGACTCAGGGATCAAGGGCTCTGGGCAGGGACCCCCACCGTGGTCCACCCTCTGCCCGACACAGAGAACCAGAGCTACCCCACTACACCCTCACCTGCGCACCTGCCGAACCCGGGGGTCCCACACTTAAGCCCGGGCATTACTGTCCCAGCCACCCCGCGCCACCAGAGAACCAGGCCACTGGTAACCCAAAATTAACTTAGGTTTTGTCGGTTGGCCCGGTTCGCTGGTTCCCTGCGGCCGGGGATCTCCAGCCTCAGCCCGACTTGGAGAACCAGAGCTCCGGGCTGGGAGCCCCTACCTTGGTCCACCCTCTGCCCGACTTGGAGAACCAGAGCTCCGGGCTGGGACCCCCACCTTGGTCCACCCTGTGCCCGACTTGGAGAACCAGAGTCTCCGGGCTGGAAGCCCCACCTTGGTCCACCCTCTGCCCGACTTGGAGAACCAGAGCTCCGGGCTGGGACCCCCACCTTGGTCAACCCTCTGCCCGACTTGGAGAACCAGAGCTCCGGGCTGGGAGCCCCACCTTGGTCCACCCTCTGCCCGACTTGGAGAACCAGAGCTCCGGGCTGGGACCCCCCAGCTTGGTCCACCCTCTGCCCGACTTGGAGAACCAGAGCTCCGGGCTGGGACCCCCAGCTTGGTCCACCCTCTGCCCGACTTGGAGAACCAGAGCTCCGGGCTGGGACCCCCACCTTGGTCCACCCTCTGCCCGACTCAGAGTGCCCACTGGCTGGGCTTGGATTGCTCCTGGAGGCCGTCTCCCTCAAGGACTTCCAGAGCTCCACGGCATGGCCCAATTTAGATTTTATCCCCAGCCAGATTGACTCTGAGTGGGAGCCACAATGGTTTGTGTGAGGGTGCCATGTCCCTCAACCACACTCACCTTCTCCCATACAACCCCGAAGGCCCGTTTTAGGACCGTCTTAGCTCCAGGTGGAGCTCCAGGGGTGGCGGTTAAATCTGTCTTTGACCAAGGAAAGGCCACCCTTCCCGGGTTAGGCTGAGGAGTCTCGAGTGTATGGAGCCCCACGAGTACCGCACAATTGGACTTAGGTTTTGGAGCTACTTTGGCTCCAGAGGAAAATTCCTCCATGGGCATTTGAGCATTATTATTGCCCAGGAGAGCCGCACCTTGCCTGGGATTCAGATTTTAGAAAATCAGCCTGTCTTTTCCTGGAGGTTTCTTGGTTTTCCAGTTATTCCCCAGTCAGAGTGCAACCTCTCTGGCTAGGGTCACTACCTCAAAGGTCCTGGGGCTTAAGACTCCCAGTGATCCAACCTGGTCATCTTCAACCTCCCTCCCCAACAAGAGTGTCCTCTGGATGGGCTTGGTTTGCTCCTGGAGGCCCTCTCCCTCCAGGACTTCCAGAGCTCCATGGCATGGCCCAATTTAGATTTTATCCCCAGGCAGATTGACTCTGAGTGGGTATCACAATGGTCTGTGGGAGGGTGCCGTGTCCCTCAACCACACTCACCTTCTCCAATACAACCCCGAAGGCCCGTTTTAGGACCGTCTTAGCTCCAGGTGGAGCTCCAGGGGTGGCGGTTAAATCTGCCTTTGACCCAGGAAAGTCCACCCTTCCCGGGGCAGGCCGAGGAGTCACGAGTGTATGGAGCCCCACGGGTACTGCACAACTGGATTTAGGTTTTGGAAGGATTTATCCCCAGCCAAAGTGCCCCCAGGCTGGGCTTGGTTTGCTCCTGGAGGCCCTCACCCTCCAGGATTTATCCCCAGCCAGAGTGCTCCCAGGCTGGGCTTGGTTTGCTCCTGGAGGCCCTCTCCCTCCAGGACTTCCAGAGCTCCATGGCATGGCCCAATTGAAATTTTATCCCCAGGCAGATTGACTCTGAGTGGGTATCACAATGGTCTGTGGGAGGGTGCCGTGTCCCTCAACCACACTTACCTTCTCCAATACAAACCCGAAGGCCCGTTTTAGGACCGTCTTAGCTCCAGGTGGAGCTCCAGGGGTGGCGGTTAAATCTGCCTTTGACCCAGGAAAGTCCACCCTTCCCGGGGCAGGCCGAGGAGTCACGAGTGTATGGAGCCCCACGGGTACTGCACAACTGGACTTAGGTTTTGGAAGGATTTATCCCCAGCCAGAGTGCCCCCAGGCTGGGCTTGGTTTGCTCCTGGAGGCCCTCACCCTCCAGGATTTATCCCCAGCCAGAGTGCTCCCAGGCTGGGCTTGGTTTGCTCCTGGAGGCCCTCTCCCTCCAGGACTTCCAGAGCTCCATGGCATGGCCCAATTGAAATTTTATCCCCAGGCAGATTGACTCTGAGTGGGTATCACAATGGTCTGTGGGAGGGTGCCGTGTCCCTCAACCACACTTACCTTCTCCAATACAAACCCGAAGGCCCGTTTTAGGACCGTCTTAGCTCCAGGTGGAGCTCCAGGGGTGGCGGTTAAATCTGCCTTTGACCCAGGAAAGTCCACCCTTCCCGGGGCAGGCCGAGGAGTCACGAGTGTATGGAGCCCCACGGGTACTGCACAACTGGACTTAGGTTTTGGAAGGATTTATCCCCAGCCAGAGTGCCCCCAGGCTGGGCTTGGTTTGCTCCTGGAGGCCCTCACCCTCCAGGATTTATCCCCAGCCAGAGTGCTCCCAGGCTGGGCTTGGTTTGCTCCTGGAGGCCCTCTCCCTCCAGGACTTCCAGAGCTCCATGGCATGGCCCAATTGAAATTTTATCCCCAGGCAGATTGACTCTGAGTGGGTATCACAATGGTCTGTGGGAGGGTGCCGTGTCCCTCAACCACACTCACCTTCTCCAATACAAACCCGAAGGCTCGTTTTAGGACCGTCTTAGCTCCAGGTGGAGCTCCAGGAGTTGCGGTTGAATCTGCCTTTGACCCAGGAAAGTCCACCCTTCCCGGGGCAGGCCGAGGAGTCACGAGTGTATGGAGCCCCACGGGTACTGCACAACTGGACTTAGGTTTTGGAAGGATTTATCCCCAGCCAGAGTGCCCCCAGGCTGGGCTTGGTTTGCTCCTGGAGGCCCTCTCCCTCCAGGATTTATCCCCAGCCAGAGTGCCCCCAGGCTTGGCTTGGTTTTCTCCTGGAGGCCCTCTCCCTCCAGGATTTATCCCCAGCCAGAGAGGCCCCAGGCTGGGCTTAGTTTGCTCCTGGAGGCCCTCTCCCTCCAGGATTTATCCCCAGCCAGAGTGCCCCCAGGCTGGGCTTGGTTTTCTCCTGGAGGCCCTCTCCCTCCAGGATTTATCCCCAGCCAGAGAGGCCCCAGGCTGGGCTTGGTTTGCTCCTGGAGGCCCTCTCCCTCCAGGATTTATCCCCAGCCAGAGTGCCCCCAGGCTGGGCTTGGTTTGCTACTGGAGGCCCTCTCCCTCCAAGATTTATCCCCAGCCAGAGTGACTCTGAGTGGGACTCGAAATGGTCTGTGTCAGGGTGCCCCCTCCACCACAGTACCCTCTATACAACCCCGGAGGGCCGTTTTAAAACCGTCTTAGCTCCAGGTGGACTTCCAGGGGTGGCAGTTAAATCTGTCTTTGACCCACAAAGGGCCACCTTCCACGGGGCTGGCCGAGGAGTCCCGACTGCCTGGATCCCCAAGTGTACCGCAATGTTTTGGACTTTAGGTTTTGGAGTGAACTTAGCCCCAGAGTCAAGCCACAAGCCCAATGGACAACTGCGGGGCCGGGGAATCCGAGCCGGGTATGAAGTAGGACGGCCCGCCCGCGGGCTTACCCATCTACGAGCACATGCAGTTAGAAGGACGGTAACCCAATGAAAACTTATTTAAACGCCAATAACTCGGCGAGGCCACGTCCAATCAACGCCAAATTTTTATCGAGTTTAGAACGGGAGAAGACCTTTCCAACGAGCCCACCCACGACCTCGGGGCCCCCCGGGGGCCCGAGATAGAGCCAAACGAATGCGAAAAACGCAAATATCTCGGCGAAAACTAAACGGATCCGGCAAGCACCGAGCTCTTTAAAACCGTCTAGTTGAACTGAAAATAAAGATACCAGTTTCATGATTTTTGGTGCTGTTTTCGCGGAGATATTAGCCGAAAACCACCGGGAGCGCGTCAAAATGGCGGCCGCCGGTGACGTCACGGGCTCAGAAGAAAATCGCTCGTATCTCGGGAACGCGAAAACCCAGAGAGCTCAAATTGGGGTGAGGAGGTCCCGCGGGGACCCTTGCCCGAACGCGAGGGTCGCGGGCCTCGAGGACGCCCCCTACAGCGCCGCCGCTCGCCGGGACCAGGGACTTTGGACGGCCGTAACTCGGGGACCCCGGCGAGTTGGACCTCGTGGGTGGGCTCTTTCGAAAGGCCTCGTCCAGCCCACCGATCGATTAGAGTTTCGAGAATATTGAGCGAGGGGCTCTCGAGTTATGAGCCGAAAAAGGTGCGCCTTTGACCGGGCGTAACTCCCTGGCCCGACCGCCCACGGGGACGGGGGTTGGCTCATTGGATAGGCCCTCTCGAGACCTACAATCGACCAGAGTTTCAAATTTTTTGGAAGGGTGGTCTTCGAGATTTTTTGCATAAAATGTAACTGTCCATGTCAAATAGGTTACAGGTGGGATGCTGTTTTTGACCGGGTGTATCTCCGAAACCAAGCCGACTTGGGGCTCCATACTCTGGGGTCAGGGGGGCCCCAAGGGTACCCCCCCAACCCCGGAGTATGGACCTCCAAGTCGGCTTGGTTTTTGAGATAAACCCGGTCAAAGCTGGACAGGAAGTGGCCGTATCTCGGAAACGGAAAGGCCCAGGAGCTGGAGACGGTGGGGTCTGAAGGGGCCCTAAGGGCCCTCCTCCTGCCCGGAGTTTGGAGCTCCAACTCGGCTTAACTCCCAAGATACACCCGTTTATACATAGGGGACTTTTGGACAAAACGGTCGATATCTCGGAAAGTACGAGTCCCAGCGGGTCGTCCTTCGGGGTGGTGAGGGTCCCCCAGGGGTCTTCTCAGACCCCAGAGTCCCGAGCCTCTGGGACCCTTCCTTCTGAATTGCACCCTTTCCTGTTGGCCCCCGTATCTCGGCCTTAGGGGGCGCTAGAAGCACGGGCTAGGGCCCGTTGGAGAGGGCCCCTCGGGACCTTACTTTGACCCGAGTTTGGTGTCGCTAGGTGGCCGGGCCCCCGAGTTATGGCCGTTCAAAGTTTGGAGCCCACCTGTAACTTATTTGACAGGGTCCCTGTAGGCTCCCCGTGGACATTGCATTAAAATGGTCATATTTCACAAATAATGTGGTTATTTTTGGTCAAACCTACTGTACACCACTCAGGGGACACAGCTCCACACACTGATGTACATTACAGCCATTAATTATGCATAATTTGCATAAAATCATACTGTCCACCAACTGCTCACAGGGGCACCGTCAAATAAGTTACAGGTGGGATGCTGTTTTTGACTTAGAAATTTTCAGCGGGTGGATTCTCAGGAACCTTGTGTTGGAGAAAGTGGATCCTCAGGAACCTTGGGTCTGATTATCTGAAAATGTTAATTTATAGGTGAAACCTACTGTACACCACTCAGGGGACACAGCTCCACACACTGATGTACATGACAGCCATTAATTATGCATAATTTGCATAAAATCATACTGTCCACCAACTGCTCACAGGGGCACCGTCAAATAAGTTGCAGGTGGGATGCTGTTTTTGACTTAGAAATTTTCAGCGGGTGAATCCCTGTAAAGAATGGGGGATTTCATCACATGTGGTGAAGTCCAGTGAGTAGCTTATTAAGTTACAGGTGGGATGCTGTTTTTGACCGGGCATTACTCAGGAACCAAGCCGACTTTGGGCTCCATACTCTGGGGTCATGGGGGGCCCATGGTTGCCTACCCAACCCCGGAGTATGGACCTCCAAGTCGGCTGGGTTTCCGAGATACACCCGGTCAAAGTCCCATCTTTGACCGGGCATTACTCAGGAACCAAGCCGACTTTGGGCTCCATACTCTGGGGTCATGGGGGGCCCATGGGTGCCTACCCAACCACGGAGTATGGACCTCCAAGTCGGCTTGGTTTTCGAGATACACCCGGTCAAAGTCCCATCTTTGACCGGGCATTACTCAGGAACCAAGCCGACTTTGGGCTCCATACTCTGGGGTCATGGGGGGCCCATGGGTGCCTACCCAACCCCGGAGTATGGACCTCCAAGTCGGCTTGGTTTTTGAGATACACCCGGTCAAAGCTGGACAGGAAGTGGCCGTATCTCGGAAACGGAAAGGCCCAGGAGGTGGAGACGGTGGGGTCTGAAGGGGCCCTAAGCGCCCTCCTCCTGCCCGGAGTTTGGAGCTCCAACTCGGCCTAACTCCCAAGATACATCCGGTTATACATAGGGGACTTTTGGACAAAACGGTCGATATCTCAGAAAGTACGAGGCCCAGCGGGTCGTCCTTCGGGGTGGTGAGGGTCCCCCAGGGGTCCTCTCAGACCCCAGAGTCCCGAGCCTCTGGGACCCTTCCTTCTGAATTGCACCCTTTCCTGTTGGCCCCCGTATCTCGGCCTGCGGGGGCGCTAGAAGCACGGGCTAGGGCCCGTTGGAGAGGGCCCCTCGGGACCTTACTTTGACCCGAGTTTGGTGTCGCTAGGTGGCCGGGCCCCCGAGTTATGGCCGTTCAAAGTTTGGAGCCCACCTGTAACTTATTTGACAGGGTCCCTGTAGGCTCCCCGTGGACATTGCATTAAAATGGTCATATTTCACAAATAATGTGGTTATTTTTGGTCAAACCTACTGTACACCACTCAGGGGACACAGCTCCACACACTGATGTACATCACAGCCATTAATTATGCATAATTTGCATAAAATCATACTGTCCACCAACTGCTCACAGGGGCACCGTCAAATAAGTTACAGGTGGGATGCTGTTTTTGACTTAGAAATTTTCAGCGGGTGGATTCTCAGGAACCTTGTGTTGGAGAAAGTGGATCCTCAGGAACCTTGGGTCTGATTATCTGAAAATGTTAATTTATAGGTGAAACCTACTGTACACCACTCAGGGGACACAGCTCCACACACTGATGTACATCACAGCCATTAATTATGCATAATTTGCATAAAATCATACTGTCCACCAACTGCTCACAGGGGCACCGTCAAATAAGTTACAAGTGGGATGCTGTTTTTGACTTAGAAATTTTCAGCGGGTGGATTCTCAGGAACCTTGTGTTGGAGGAAGTGGATCCTCAGGAACCTTGGGTCTGATTATCTGAAAATGTTAATTTATAGGTGAAACCTACTGTACACCACTCAGGGGACACAGCTCCACACACTGATGTACATCACAGCCATTAATTATGCATAATTTGCATAAAATCATACTGTCCACCAACTGCTCACAGGGGCACCGTCAAATAAGTTACAGGTGGGATGCTGTTTTTGACTTAGAAATTTTCAGCGGGTGAATCCCTGTAAAGAATGGGGGATTTCATCACATGTGGTGAAGTCCAGTGAGTAGCTTATTAAGTTACAGGTGGGATGCTGTTTTTGACCGGGCATTACTCAGGAACCAAGCCGACTTTGGGCTCCATACTCTGGGGTCATGGGGGGCCCATGGGTGCCTACCCAACCCCGGAGTATGGACCTCCAAGTCGGCTTGGTTTTCGAGATACACCCGGTCAAAGTCCCATCTTTGACCGGGCATTTCTCAGGAACCAAGCCGACTTTGGGCTCCATACTCTGGGGTCATGGGGGGCCCATGGGTGCCTACCCAACCCCGGAGTATGGACCTCCAAGTCGGCTTGGTTTTCGAGATACACCCGGTCAAAGTCCCATCTTTGACCGGGCATTACTCAAGAACCAAGCCGACTTTGGGCTCCATACTCTGGGGTCATGGGGGGCCCATGGGTGCCTACCCAACCCCGGAGTATGGACCTCCAAGTCGGCTTGGTTTTTGAGATACACCCGGTCAAAGCTGGACAGGAAGTGGCCGTATCTCGGAAACGGAAAGGCCCAGAAGCTGGAGACGGTGGGGTCTGAAGGGGCCCTAAGCGCCCTCCTCCTGCCCGGAGTTTGGAGCTCCAACTCGGCCTAACTCCCAAGATACATCCGGTTATACATAGGGAACTTTTGGACAAAACGGTCCATATCTCGGAAAGTACGAGTCCCAGCAGGTCGTCCTTCGGGGTGGTGGGGGTCCCTCAGGGGCCCTCTCAGACCCCAGAGTCCTGAGCCTCTGGGGCCCTTCCTTCTGAATTACACACTTTCCTGTTAGCCCCCGTATCTCGGCCTGTGGGGGCGCTAGAAGCACGGGCCAGGGCCCGTTGGAGAGGGCCCCTCGGGACCTTACTTTGACCCGAGTTTGGTGTCGCTAGGTGGCCGGGCCCCCGAGTTATAGCCGTTCAAAGTTTGGAGCCCACATGTAACTTATTTGACGGATCCCCTGTAGGCTCCCGGTGGACATTGCATTAAAATGGTCATATTTCACAAATAATGTGGTTATTTTTGGTCAAACCTACTGTACACCACTCAGGGGACACAGCTCCACACACTGATGTACATTACAGCCATTAATTATGCATAATTTGCATAAAATCATACTGTCCACCAACTGCTCACAGGGGCACCGTCAAATAAGTTACAGGTGGGATGCTGTTTTTGACTTAGAAATTTTCAGCGGGTGGATTCTCAGGAACCTTGGGTTGGAGAAAGTGGATCCTCAGGAACCTTGGGTCTGATTATCTGAAAATGTTAATTTATAGGTGAAACCTACTGTACACCACTCAGGGGACACAGCTCCACACACTGATGTACATCACAGCCATTAATTATGCATAATTTGCATAAAATCATACTGTCCACCAACTGCTCACAGGGGCACCGTCAAATAAGTTACAAGTGGGATGCTGTTTTTGACTTAGAAATTTTCAGCGGGTGGATTCTCAGGAACCTTGTGTTGGAGGAAGTGGATCCTCAGGAACCTTGGGTCTGATTATCTGAAAATGTTAATTTATAGGTGAAACCTACTGTACACCACTCAGGGGACACAGCTCCACACACTGATGTACATCACAGCCATTAATTATGCATAATTTGCATAAAATCATACTGTCCACCAACTGCTCACAGGGGCACCGTCAAATAAGTTACAGGTGGGATGCTGTTTTTGACTTAGAAATTTTCAGCGGGTGAATCCCTGTAAAGAATGGGGGATTTCATCACATGTGGTGAAGTCCAGTGAGTAGCTTATTAAGTTACAGGTGGGATGCTGTTTTTGACCGGGCATTACTCAGGAACCAAGCCGACTTTGGGCTCCATACTCTGGGGTCATGGGGGGCCCATGGGTGCCTACCCAACCCCGGAGTATGGACCTCCAAGTCGGCTTGGTTTTCGAGATACACCCGGTCAAAGTCCCATCTTTGACCGGGCATTTCTCAGGAACCAAGCCGACTTTGGGCTCCATACTCTGGGGTCATGGGGGGCCCATGGGTGCCTACCCAACCCCGGAGTATGGACCTCCAAGTCGGCTTGGTTTTCGAGATACACCCGGTCAAAGTCCCATCTTTGACCGGGCATTACTCAAGAACCAAGCCGACTTTGGGCTCCATACTCTGGGGTCATGGGGGGCCCATGGGTGCCTACCCAACCCCGGAGTATGGACCTCCAAGTCGGCTTGGTTTTTGAGATACACCCGGTCAAAGCTGGACAGGAAGTGGCCGTATCTCGGAAACGGAAAGGCCCAGAAGCTGGAGACGGTGGGGTCTGAAGGGGCCCTAAGCGCCCTCCTCCTGCCCGGAGTTTGGAGCTCCAACTCGGCCTAACTCCCAAGATACATCCGGTTATACATAGGGAACTTTTGGACAAAACGGTCCATATCTCGGAAAGTACGAGTCCCAGCAGGTCGTCCTTCGGGGTGGTGGGGGTCCCTCAGGGGCCCTCTCAGACCCCAGAGTCCTGAGCCTCTGGGGCCCTTCCTTCTGAATTACACACTTTCCTGTTAGCCCCCGTATCTCGGCCTGTGGGGGCGCTAGAAGCACGGGCCAGGGCCCGTTGGAGAGGGCCCCTCGGGACCTTACTTTGACCCGAGTTTGGTGTCGCTAGGTGGCCGGGCCCCCGAGTTATAGCCGTTCAAAGTTTGGAGCCCACATGTAACTTATTTGACGGATCCCCTGTAGGCTCCCGGTGGACATTGCATTAAAATGGTCATATTTCACAAATAATGTGGTTATTTTTGGTCAAACCTACTGTACACCACTCAGGGGACACAGCTCCACACACTGATGTACATTACAGCCATTAATTATGCATAATTTGCATAAAATCATACTGTCCACCAACTGCTCACAGGGGCACCGTCAAATAAGTTACAGGTGGGATGCTGTTTTTGACTTAGAAATTTTCAGCGGGTGGATTCTCAGGAACCTTGGGTTGGAGAAAGTGGATCCTCAGGAACCTTGGGTCTGATTATCTGAAAATGTTAATTTATAGGTGAAACCTACTGTACACCACTCAGGGGACACAGCTCCACACACTGATGTACATCACAGCCATTAATTATGCATAATTTGCATAAAATCATACTGTCCACCAACTGCTCACAGGGGCACCGTCAAATAAGTTACAGGTGGGATGCTGTTTTTGACTTAGAAATTTTCAGCGGGTGGATTCTCAGGAACCTTGGGTTGGAGAAAGTGGATCCTCAGGAACCTTGGGTCTGATTATCTGAAAATGTTAATTTATAGGTGAAACCTACTGTACACCACTCAGGGGACACAGCTCCACACACTGATGTACATCACAGCCATTAATTATGCATAATTTGCATAAAATCATACTGTCCACCAACTGCTCACAGGGGCACCGTCAAATAAGTTACAGGTGGGATGCTGTTTTTGACTTAGAAATTTTCAGCGGGTGGATTCTCAGGAACCTTGTGTTGGAGAAAGTGGATCCTCAGGAACCTTGGGTCTGATTATCTGAAAATGTTAATTTATAGGTGAAACCTACTGTACACCACTCAGGGGACACAGCTCCACACACTGATGTACATCACAGCCATTAATTATGCATAATTTGCATAAAATCATACTGTCCACCAACTGCTCACAGGGGCACCGTCAAATAAGTTACAGGTGGGATGCTGTTTTTGACCGGGCATTACTCAGGAACCAAGCCGACTTTGGGCTCCATACTCTGGGGTCATGGGGGGCCCATGGTTGCCTACCCAACCCCGGAGTATGGACCTCCAAGTCGGCTTGGTTTCCGAGATACACCCGGTCAAAGTCCCATATTTGACCGGGCATTACTCAGGAACCTAGCCGACTTTGGGCTCCATACTCTGGGGTCATGGGGGGCCTATGGGTGCCTACCCAACCCCAGAGTATGGACCTCCAAGTCGGCTTGGTTTCCGAGATACACCCGGTCAAAGTCCCATCTTTGACCGGGCATTACTCAGGAACCAAGCCGACTTTGGGCTCCATACTCTGGGGTCATCGGGGCCCCATGGGTGCCTACCCAACCCCGGAGTATGGACCTCCAAGTCGGTTTGGTTTTCAAGATACACCCGGTCAAAGCTGGACCGGAAGTGGCCGTATCTCGGAAACGGAAAGGCCCAGGAGCTGGGGACGGTGGGGTCTGAAGAGGCCCTAAGGGCCCTTCTTTTGCCCGGAGTTTGGAGCTCCAACACTGCTTAACTCCCAAGATACACCCGGTTATACATAGGGGACTTTTGGACAAAACGGTCGATATCTCGGAAAGGACGAGTCCCAGCAGGTCGTCCTTCGGGGTGGTGAGGGTCCCCCAGGGGCCCTCTCAGACCCCAGAGTCCCGAGCCTCTGGGACCCTTCCTTCTGAATTGCACCCTTTCCTGTTGGCCCCCGTATCTCGGCCTTAGGGGGCGCTAGAAGCACGGGCCATGGCCCGTTTGAGAGGGCCCCTCGGGACCTTACTTTGACCCGAGTTTGATGTCGCTAGGCCGCCGGGCCCCCGAGTTATGGCCGTTCAAAGTTTGGAGCCCACCTGTAACTTATTTGACAGGGTCCCTGTAGGCTCCCCGTGGACATTGCATTAAAATGGTCATATTTCACAAATAATGTGGTTATTTTTGGTCAAACCTACTGTACACCACTCAGGGGACACAGCTCCATACACTGATGTACATTACAGCCATTAATTATGCATAATTTGCATAAAATCATACTGTCCACCAACTGCTCACAGGGGCACCGTCAAATAAGTTACAGGTGGGATGCTGTTTTTGACTTAGAAATTTTCAGCGGGTGGATCCTCAGGAACCTTGGGTTGGAGAAAGTGGATCCTCAGGAACCTTGGGTCTGATTATCTGAAAATTGTAATTTATGGGTGAAATCTACTGTACACCACTCAGGGGACACAGCTCCACACACTGATGTACATTAAAGCCATTAATTATGCATAATTTGCATAAAATCATACTGTCCACCAACTGCTCACAGGGGCACCGTCAAATAAGTTGCAGGTGGGATGCTGTTTTTGACTTAGAAATTTTCAGCGGGTGAATCCCTGTAAAGAATGGGGGATTTCATCACATGTGGTGAAGTCCAGTGAGTAGCTTATTAAGTTACAGGTGGGATGCTGTTTTTGACCGGGCATTACTCAGGAACCAAGCCGACTTTGGGCTCCATACTCTGGGGTCATGGGGGGCCCACGGGTGCCTACCCAACCCCGGAGTATGGACCTCCAAGTCGGCTTGGTTTCCGAGATACACCCGGTCAAAGTCCCATCTTTGACCGGGCATTACTCAGGAACCAAGCCGACTTTGGGCTCCATACTCTGGGGTCATCGGGGCCCCATGGGTGCCTACCCAACCCCGGAGTATGGACCTCCAAGTCGGTTTGGTTTTCAAGATACACCCGGTCAAAGCTGGACCGGAAGTGGCCGTATCTCGGAAACGGAAAGGCCCAGGAGCTGGGGACGGTGGGGTCTGAAGGGGCCCTAAGGGCCCTTCTTTTGCCCGGAGTTTGGAGCTCCAACTCGGCTTAACTCCCAAGATACACCCGGTTATACATAGGGGACTTTTGGACAAAACGGTCGATATCTCGGAAAGTACGAGTCCCAGCGGGTCGTCCTTCGGGGTGGTGAGGGTCCCCCAGGGGCCCTCTCAGACCCCAGAGTCCTGAGCCTCTGGGACCCTTCCTTCTGAATTGCACCCTTTCCTGTTGGCCCCCGTATCTCGGCCTTAGGGGGCGCTAGAAGCACGGGCCATGGCCCGTTGGAGAGGGCCCCTCGGGACCTTACTTTGACCCGAGTTTGGTGTCGCTAGGTGGCCGGGCCCCTGAGTTATAGCCGTTCAAAGTTTAGAGCCCTCCTGTAACTTAATTGACAGGTTGCAGGACGGACATCTGGAAAGCAGGGGTCAAAAGGTCGCAGGGGCTCCAAATTTGGCACGGTGGTAGTCCAGGGGCCCCCGAGTCAGGATCCAGAATTTCAGGGTCCTAGCTCGACCCCAAGTCTTTTTCCTAACCCTACCCTATCTTTTCATTGTGACCTTTGGAAAGGGTCTTTCTGTCTATAAGTGAGAGAGGCCTTGTGAGAGATTTTTACAGAGCAGGCCAAAAAAATTTCCCTGCGCTCTAGGGACTCGTCCTCATAGTATTTGGCAATGGGGCCCCTAGGCTACCAGGATGCGAAGTTTGGGGCCCCTCGGACCCCCGGGGGCCGAACAGTAGCCGAGGACACGTGCAACTTATTGCATGCGTTTTCATAGGTGGTTCGTTGGATGGTGTAACAAAAGGTCTGGAGACCAGGGGCCAAAAGATCGCAGGGGCCCCAAATTTGACACAGTGGTAGTCCAGGGGCCCCCCATTCAGGATCTTGAGTTTCAGGGGCCTAGGGGGGGGCAAAAAATTTCCCTGCGCCCTAGGGACTCGTCCTCCTAGTATGTGGTAGTGGGGACCCTAGGCTACCAGGATGCGAAGTTTGGGGCCCCTCGGACCCCCGGGGGCCGAACAGTAGCCGAGGACACGTGCAACTTATTGCATGCGTTTTCATAGGTGGTTCGTGGACAGTGGACCAAAAGGTCCGATTGGCCCCAAATCGACGTCCACGTCTCGTCAGGGGCCCCTGGGGCCGTGTCTGGAGCCTCGTGTCCCTTCGACCCGTTTTCGTGCTTAATTGGCCCAATTGTCTACGAACAGCCTATGTCAAATAGGTTGCAGGACGGACATCTGGAAAGCAGGGGTCAAAAGGTCGCAGGGGCTCCAAATTTGGCACGGTGGTAGTCCAGGGGCCCCCGAGTCAGGATCCAGAATTTCAGGGTCCTAGCTCGACCCCAAGTCTTTTTCTTAACCCTACCCTATCTTTTCATTGTGACCTTTGGAAAGGGTCTTTCTGTCTATAAGTGAGAGAGGCCTTGTGAGAGATTTTTACAGAGCAGGCCAAAAAAATTTCCCTGCGCTCTAGGGACTCGTCCTCATAGTATTTGGCAATGGGGCCCCTAGGCTACCAGGATGCGAAGTTTGGGGCCCCTCAGACCCCCGGGGGCCGAACAGCAGCCGAGGACACGTGCAACTTATTGCATGCGTTTTCATAGGTGGTTCGTTGGATGGTGTAACAAAAGGTCTGGAGACCAGGGGCCAAAAGATCGCAGGGGCCCCAAATTTGACACAGTGGTAGTCCAGGGGCCCCCCATTCAGGATCTTGAGTTTCAGGGGCCTAGGGGGGGGCAAAAAATTTCCCTGCGCCCTAGGGACTCGTCCTCCTAGTATGTGGTAGTGGGGCCCCTAGGCTACCAGCGTGCGAAATTTGGGGCCCCTCGGACCCCCGGGGGCCAAACAGTAGCCGAGGACACGTGCAACTTATTGCATGCGTTTTCATAGGTGGTTCGTGGACAGTGGACCAAAAGGTCCGATTGGCCCCAAATCGACGCCCACGTCTCGTCAGGGGCCCCTGGGGCCGTATCTGGAGCCTCGTGTCCCCTCGACCCGTTTTCGTGCTTAATTGGCCCAATTGTCTACGAACAGCCTATGTCAAATAGGTTGCAGGGCGGACGTCTGGAAAGCAGGGGTCAAAAGGTCACAGGGGCTCCAAATTTGGCACGGTGGTAGTCCAGGGGCCCCCCGTTCAGGATCTTGAGTTTCAGGGGCCTAGGTGGGGGCAAAAAATTTCCCTGCGCCCTAGGGACTCGTCCTCATAGTATGTGGCAATGGGGCCCCTAGGCTACCAGGATGCGAAGTTTGGGGCCCCTCGGACCCCCGGGGGCCGAACAGTAGCCGAGGACACGTGCAACTTATTGCATGCATTTTCAGAGGTGGTTCGTGGACATTTGACACTTAGGTGGATGTTTAGGCTGTTCGCGGGACGTGAGGAAGACTACGGTGAAGAGTAGTCACTCAGGTGGCACTTTAGGCACTCTGTTGACGAATTGGTGAAAATAGGCTCCTAGGTGGACATTTAGGCTGTTAGGGGGATGTTTAGGCTGTCCGTGGACATTTTAGGCTGTTAGGGGGACGTTTAGGCTCGCTGTGGACATTTAGGCTGTTAGGGGGATGTTTAGGCTGTCCGTGGACAGGGGGCGTGTCCGAGATCGATCCCGGCCCCCTGGCTTCATTTAGGCTGTTAGGGGGATGTTTAGGCTCCCCGTGGACATTTTAGGCTGTTAGGGGGACGTTTAGGCTGTCCGTGGACACTTTAGGCTGTTAGGGGGACGTTTAGGCTCCCTGTGGACATTTTAGGCTGTTAGGGGGATGTTTAGGCTGTCCGTGGACAGGGGGCGTGTCCGGGATCGATCCCCGCCCCCCTGGCTTCATTTAGGCTGTTAGGGGGATGTTTAGGCTGTCCGTGGACAGGGGGCGTGTCCGGGATCGATCCCCGCCCCCCTGGCTTCATTTAGGCTGTAAGGGGGATGTTTAGGCTGTCCGTGGACATTTTAGGCTGTTAGGGGGACGTTTAGGCTCCCCGTGGACAAGAGGAAGACTATGGTAGGTATTAAGCAGTCAGGGGACACCTAACGCACTTCGTGGACGAAAGGATGAAGAATAAGCTGTCAGGGGGATGGTAACGCACTCCGTGGACGAAAGGATGAAGAATAGGCTGTTAGGGGGATGGTATGTGCAGTTCTTGGACACTGGGGCCCCGTGGACTCCGCAGGCCGTCCGTGGACACCCCCGATGGAGCGTGGTCGCCCCCTAGAGGTGTCCATACAGGGCCCTATGGGCAATGCAGTGCATTGCTACGCCTTACCCCTCGAAAACGCAAAGTGTCCATTTCACCATTGACTTAAGCGGCAAATGGGCGTCCATTTGGTGCAGCGATCCCTCCGAGTGCTTAAGCGTCCAATGGCAGCTTAAATGAATGGGCAAATGTCCACGAACTGCACCGTTTCCCTTACGCCTATGAATGTCCTCACAAGGATAGCAAAACAAACCTGTGTGAGAGTGTGTGTGTGTGTGTGTGTGTGTTAGTGTGAGTGTGTGTGTGTGTGTGTGGTGTGTGTGTGTGTGTGTGTGTGTGTGTGTGTGTTAGTGTGTGTGTGTGTGTGTGTGTGTGTGTGTGTGTGTGTGTGTGTGTGTGTGTGTGTGTGTGGTGTGTGTGTGTGTGTGTGTGTGTGTATGTCTGCGTGTGTGTGTGGTGTGGTGTGGTGTGGTGTGGTGTGTGTGTGGTGTGGTGTGTGTGTGTGTGTGTGTGTGTGTGTGTGTGTGTGTGTGTGTGTGTGTGTGTGTGTGTGTGTGTGTGTGGTGTGTGTGTGTGTGTGTGTGTGTGTGTGTATGTCTGCGTGTGTGTGTGGTGTGGTGTGGTGTGGTGTGTGTGTGGTGTGGTGTGGTGTGTGTGTGTGCGCGTGTGTGTGTGTAACAGAATGCAGTGATGTACAAGAGAAGAGGTTCTGACAGCAGGACACGGCTTTGCTTCATCAGGAGAGCAGAGAGACTGAGATGAAAGAGTGGAAGAGAGAGAGACACACTCGAGACCGGGTATGAGCGACACATCACACACTGGTTTAGTGTAAACAAACACTCGTTACCACAGTTAGCCGTTAATAATGGCGGACACGACAATAGATTTTTCTAACAGATTTGGCAAACTGTATTTCTTCCAGTACGCATTACCGACACACTCATGTCCCGATTCCACACACATCTCGAAACTGAACTCACGATACCATATTATCACGATACTCCAAGACATATGATAAAAGATTAACACAAATGCACCGTTGATTAAACTGCTAGATTTGATATCATAGTGTGTGTAACTGAATAGAGTTGGACTCGTGCTGAAACCCAAAGCACAGGACAATAGAGACGCCAGAATAACAATATTCATGATCCTGAAGATGAACACAGGATTATTGTAGATGAATATGCTTGATCTCTGTCACTGACTCGATATATTTACAATAATGTCGACACTTTTTACTGGTAACATCAGACATCTGGCATTATCAGGACACACACATATTCCCCAGTGCATTATTATACACTATTTTCTACATTATATATAGTAGTTTAATGACACTACAACTCTCAAAACCTGATTTTTTTTCCTCACACAAATTTTATTTTGGGTAAACTACACACAATACATAATAATGCATTTTTGTATTGTGATATATTGTTACATAACTTGCACGCATGCATTTGTGAACTGGATGAGTGTTCTGATTATTTCTGTGTGCATTTGTGGATCTGTGTTGGAGGTTATGAATATGACACTGTTTTCGCCCAACACACACACACACACACACACACACACACACACACACACACACACACACACACACACACACACTAACACGCGCACACACACACACACACACACACCACACACACACACACACACATCCT
>NC_136887.1:2262325-2267325 GCF_949152265.1 Phoxinus phoxinus
AGTTCACCCAAAATAAAATTTGTGTGAGGAAAAAAAATCAGGTTTTGAGAGTTGTAGTGTCATTAAACTAGTATATATAATGTAGAATATAGTGTGTAATAATGCACTGGGGAATATGTGTGTGTCCTGATAATGCCAGATGTCTGATGTTACCAGTAAAAAGTGTCGACATTATTGTAAATATATCGAGTCAGTGACAGAGATCAAGCATATTCATCTACAATAATCCTGTGTTCATCTTCAGGATCATGAATATTGTTATTCTGGCGTCTCTATTGTCCTGAGCTTTGGGTTCCAGCACGAGTCCAACTCTATTCAGTTACACACACTATGATATCAAATCTAGCAGTTTAATCAAGTTAATTTTGTGTTAATCTTTTATCATGTGTCTCAGAGTATCGCAATAATATGGTATCGTGAGTTCAGTTTCGAGATGTGTGTGGAATCGGGACATGAGTGTATCGGTAATGCGTACTGGAAGAAATACAGTTTGCCAAATCTGTTAGAAAAATCTATTGTCGTGTCCGCCATTATTAACGGCTAACTGTGGTAACGAGTGTTTGTTTACACTAAACCAGTGTGTGATGTGTCGCTCATACCCGGTCTCGAGTGTGTCTCTCTCTCTTCCACTCTTTCATCTCAGTCTCTCTGCTCTCCTGATGAAGCAAAGCCGTGTCCTGCTGTCAGAACCTCTTCTCTTGTACATCACTGGATTCTGTTACACACACACACCACACCACACCACACACACACGCAGACAGACAGACACACACACACACGCACGCACACACACACACACACACACACACACACACACACACACACACACACACACACACACTCTCACACTAACACACGCACACACACACACACACCACACACACACACACACCCTCACACTAACACACACACACGCACACACACTCTCTCACACTAACACACGCACGCACACACACACACACTAACACACACACACACACACACACGCACGCGCACACACACACACACACGCACACACACTCTCTCACACTAACACACGCACACACACACACACACCACACACACCACACACACACACACACACACACACACACGCAGACAGACACACACACACACACACACACACACGTACAGCATAAGTCCCCTGTATCAGATGAGAGTGGGGAGTGATTGGCTCTGTAGTGTAGAGCTGATGTGGGAGTGTCTGGCGTGACGTAACCCTTCATCACACAGAGGATCTCTCACTCTTCACTAATCTGATCCTCCTCTCCGGTGATGTGAGTCTGCAGATGTGCTATCAGTCCCATTACACCCCATTATACGTTATGAACTGCATTGCTTTATTGTTTTATAATGTTTCCTGGGTGCACTTATAATTTTAGTATGATTTTAACATCAAAATGGTTATAATTTAGAAAGAAAAGTTTTTTTTGTGTGTAATTTTAGCCTCTGATTTGACGGCTCTGTTTTAAGGGGCGTGTCTGTGTGAGACTTCAGTGTAAACGCCCACTGCTGTGATTGGCTGTAAGACTTCAGTGTAAACGCCCACTGCTGTGATTGGCTGTCAGACTTCAGTGTAAACACCCACTGCTGTGATTGGCTGTCAGACTTCAGTGTAAACGCCCACTGCTGTGATTGGCTGCTGTGAGTCTTCAGTGTAAACACCCACTGCTGTGATTGGCTGCTGTGAGTCTTCAGTGTAAACGCCCACTGCTGTGATTGGCTGTGAGACTTCAGTGTAAACGCCCACTGCTGTGATTGGCTGTCAGACTTCAGTGTAAACGCCCACTGCTGTGATTGGCTGTAAGACTTCAGTGTAAACGCCCACTGCTGTGATTGGCTGTGAGACTTCATTGTTAACGTCCACTGCTGTGATTGGCTGTGAGACTTCAGTGTAAACGCCCACTGCTGTGATTGGCTGTGAGACTTCAGTGTAAACGCCCACTGCTGTGATTGGCTGTCAGACTTCAGTGTAAACGCCCACTGCTGTGATTGGCTGTGAGACTTCATTGTTAACATCCACTGCTGTGATTGGCTGTGAGACTTCAGTGTAAACGCCCACTGCTGTGATTGGCTGTGAGACGTCAGTGTAAACGCCCACTGCTGTGATTGGCTGACATCTTTGCATATGAAACAGCAGAGTAATATATATCTCTAAAACTTTTAGCATGTTTTTACTATTACACCTCTCAGGTTTAACTAATCGTGAAAAGTGTTGATCAAAGCATTATATTTATATCTATGGCATTATATTTATATCTATGGCATTATATTTATATCTATGGCATTATATTTAGATGGTGGCATGAAAGGTTGCCGTGATGATCATAGCCGATCACAGACATGTTGAGCGCATGAATGCAGTGATCTCATCTTTGCAACTCGATTTCTGCACACTAACTAACACAACTATCAGTGCAAACACGATGTAAATAAGAGATTCGTGGATTATAACAGGAGTTGTGGTGAGAGTCCAGAATTCAGTCATTGTGCTGTTTGATTGACAGCTGATCAGTTTAAATAGCAGATTATTTTCCTCCTGCTAAGAGAAACTGTGAGAAGTCGACCGTTTAGTCACTGGTTTGATTTACTGACACATCTGACTAACATGAACCATCACAGATCTCAGATCAGGCACTAGAATAAACACGGTTATTCACGTGTGGCATTACTGTCGAGTGCATATCGTAAAAGCTGGCGCCAAAATTGCGACTGATTTACTAAAGAGTCCACAGTGAAATGTTCCGAAACTAATAAATAATGCTCAACTGAGACATTCACATAAACAAACAGTCGTTCGCTGAGCTGAGGCTTTAATAAAAGCTGTTTTTGGACTAGCAATGAAGTTCTCAGTTCTGAAACGTACAGGTTTTCTTATAGTAGATGTATCAGTTCATGACCCCTTTAAGGATATAGAAATATGATAGAACTGATCATTATGTGTATGTTATGTCCAATAACCGAAGTGATTGCTGATATTATACATCTACTGTATATTATAAATCTTATGCGTTTCTAAGTAATATATTTTAAGCTGATATCGGTTCAATAATGCTCTAACCTAGAATTTGACTGATACTGTAAATGTATTATTTTGTATGTTATGGCTGATTACTTATGCAATGACTGATATTTATATGGTATAATATTTTGTTGATATTATTATCTTACTTAAAGTTCCAATCTACAATTTGACAAGGCAAATCAGGCATAAAATAATATACAGTACAAACGATGGAGGATGTGTAGGAGTGTCATATTTCATACATCAGGCTTTTATGGCTCATATAATCAGATATCGTGAGAATATAGAGGAAAAACAGCTCAGTTTTATTCAGAGGCTCACGCTGAGCACAAATATGCTGATATGTATATGAAATTCTGATGCTTGTAATGTAAATCAATGAGATCTGTATAACAGTATAGCAGATACTTACATAAAATATCATATAAATGATGCATATAAATATCAATTTCGGCCAATTTCTTAAGATAATATTTAAATGCTTAGTTTTATGATCAAATCAAGTAAAACATATAATGTAATACAATACAAGTATGATTGAGATGAACAAACAAACCTTCCTCTAAAGCCCGATGAGCAGATCGGACACTCATGATTTATCTAATAAATGATATATGGATAATAAGGTAATCCTGCTTCAGTCCAGTAAGCGTTCATCTTGAAATATCAGTTATTCTTACGTTTACTTGATATAAATCATTTGATAACAGAGAGACGTGAAGCTCGAGCTGGAGGAGGACGTTTGTTACACTCAAAGAATTTTACTTGATTCATTTTCTGCAATAAATGCTCGAAATAACAACGTTATTACTTGAGATTTGGAAGAAATGTTGTCGGTCGTTTGATTAATTAAACAAAAAAATGTTTTTGACTCAAACATAAAAACATAAATATTATTTGAGTGTGTGTGTGTGTATATTCCTCTATAAGGATGAGTGTGAATATGAGTGTGAGGATCACGAGTGTGGTGTGTGTGTGTGTGTGTGTGTGTGTGTGTGTGTGTGTGTGTGTGTGTGTGTGTGTGTGTGTGTGTGTGTGTGTGTGTGGTGAATCACACTGATCTCTGACGGCTTCTCATGGGGAATAATATCTGTGTAATGTTGACCGTAATCACACGGAGTCAGTGTTCAAGAGCTTCCCGGCACTGCAACACACACGACCTGGTGTGTGTGTGTGTGTGTGTGAGAGAGAGAGAGAGAGTGTGTGAGAGTGAGGATGTGGTTGTGTGCACATGCAAGCAAACAGAAATTAAATTAAACCCTGAAGTGCATGTAAAAAATTATTTGACACTATAATATTATTCATATCAAATTTCTAGCACTTCTTCATGACAACGTTTGGGAACAGGTGCTTCAGATTCGTGTGTGTGTGTGTGTGTGTGTGTGTGTGTGTGTGTGTGTGTGTGTGTGTGTGTGTGTGTGTGTGTGTGTGTGTGTGTGTGTGTGTGTGTGTGTGTGTGTGAAGCGCTGGAAGAGTGTTCTGATGCTGCTGGTGTTTAATGGGATGATGTTGTGTTGCTTCATAACACCCCAGAGTCACTGTCTCATAATCAGCCGCACGAGATCAACTTCGTTAAAACTGTGTGTGTGTGTGTGTGTGTGTGTGTGAGAGAGAGAGAGAGAGAGAGAGAGAGAGAGAGAGAGAGAGAGAGAGAGAGAGAGAGAGAGAGAGAGAGAGTGTGTGTGTGTGTGTGTGTGTGTAAAGAGCAGTTTAGACTGGATTTGGGAGTGATTTTATTGCAGCTCTTTTAGTTGTTTACTAAGCTGGATTAGAGCTGATGGCTTTTATACTACTTAGCTGTGTGTGTGTGTGTGTGTGTGTGTGTGTGTGTGTGTGTGTGTGTGTGTGTGTGTGTGTGTGTGTGTGTGTGTGTGTGTGTGTGTGTGTGTGTGTGTGTGTAATGATGTGTAAGGGAGTGTGTGGTGCATTAGGAAGGTTATTTTCATGATGAGGATGATAATGTGCAGATGAGTGA
>NC_136887.1:2274825-2284825 GCF_949152265.1 Phoxinus phoxinus
CGGGTGTTGAGGAGTCTGTACACCAGCGGGTGTTGAGGAGTCTGTACACCAGCGGGTGATGTGAGGAGTCTGTACACCAGCGGGTGTTGAGGAGTCTGTACACCAGCGGGTGTTGAGGAGTCTGTACACCAGCGGGTGTTGAGGAGTCTGTACACCAGCGGGTGTTGTGAGGAGTCTGTACACCAGCGGGTGTTGTGAGGAGTCTGTACACCGGCGGGTGTTGTTAGGAGTCTGTACACCGGCGGGTGTTGTGAGGAGTCTGTACACCAGCGGGTGTTGTGAGGAGTCTGTACACCGGCGGGTGTTGAGGAGTCTGTACACCAGCGGGTGTTGAGGAGTCTGTACACCAGCGGGTGATGTGAGGAGTCTGTACACCAGCGGGTGTTGTGAGGAGTCTGTACACCAGCGGGTGTTGTGAGGAGTCTGTACACCAGCGGGTGTTGAGGAGTCTGTACACCAGCGGGTGTTGTGAGGAGTCTGTACACCAGCGGGTGTTGTGAGGAGTCTGTACACCAGCGGGTGTTGTGTGGAGTCTGTACACCAGCGGGTGTTGTGTGGAGTCTGTACACCAGCGGGTGTTGTGTGGAGTCTGTACACCAGCGGGTGTTGTGAGGAGTCTGTACACCAGCGGGTGTTGAGGAGTCTGTACACCAGCGGGTGTTGTGTGGAGTCTGTACACCGGCGGGTGTTGTGAGGAGTCTGTACACCAGTGGGTGTTGTGAGGAGTCTGTACACCAGTGGGTGTTGTGAGGAGTCTGTACACCGGCGGGTGTTGTGAGGAGTCTGTACACCAGTGGGTGTTGTGAGGAGTCTGTACACCAGCGGGTGTTGTGAGGAGTCTGTACACCGGCGGGTGTTGTGAGGAGTCTGTACACCAGTGGGTGTTGTGTGGAGTCTGTACACCGGCGGGTGTTGTGAGGAGTCTGTACACCAGTGGGTGTTGTGAGGAGTCTGTACACCAGCGGGTGTTGTGTGGAGTCTGTACACCGGCGGGTGTTGTGAGGAGTCTGTACACCGGCGGGTGTTGAGGAGTCTGTACACCAGCGGGTGTTGAGGAGTCTGTACACCAGCGGGTGTTGAGGAGTCTGTACACCAGCGGGTGTTGAGGAGTCTGTACACCAGCGGGTGTTGTGAGGAGTCTGTACACCAGCGGGTGTTGAGGAGTCTGTACACCAGCGGGTGTTATGAGGAGTCTGTACACCAGCGGGTGTTGAGGAGTCTGTACACCAGCGGGTGTTGAGGAGTCTGTACACCAGCGGGTGTTGAGGAGTCTGTACACCAGCGGGTGTTGAGGAGTCTGTACACCAGCGGGTGTTGAGGAGTCTGTACACCAGCGGGTGTTGTGAGGAGTCTGTACACCAGCGGGTGTTGAGGAGTCTGTACACCAGCGGGTGTTGAGGAGTCTGTACACCAGCGGGTGATGTGAGGAGTCTGTACACCAGCGGGTGTTGAGGAGTCTGTACACCAGCGGGTGTTGAGGAGTCTGTACACCAGCGGGTGTTGAGGAGTCTGTACACCAGCGGGTGTTGTGAGGAGTCTGTACACCAGCGGGTGTTGTGAGGAGTCTGTACACCGGCGGGTGTTGTTAGGAGTCTGTACACCGGCGGGTGTTGTGAGGAGTCTGTACACCAGCGGGTGTTGTGAGGAGTCTGTACACCGGCGGGTGTTGAGGAGTCTGTACACCAGCGGGTGTTGAGGAGTCTGTACACCAGCGGGTGATGTGAGGAGTCTGTACACCAGCGGGTGTTGTGAGGAGTCTGTACACCAGCGGGTGTTGTGAGGAGTCTGTACACCAGCGGGTGTTGTTAGGAGTCTGTACACCGGCGGGTGTTGAGGAGTCTGTACACCGGCGGGTGTTGTGAGGAGTCTGTACACCGGCGGGTGTTGTGAGGAGTCTGTACACCAGCGGGTGTTGTGAGGAGTACACCAGCGGGTGTTGAGGAGTCTGTACACCAGCGGGTGTTGAGGAGTCTGTACACCAGCGGGTGTTGAGGAGTCTGTACACCAGCGGGTGTTGTGAGGAGTCTGTACACCAGCGGGTGTTGAGGAGTCTGTACACCAGCGGGTGTTGTGTGGAGTCTGTACACCAGCGGGTGTTGTGAGGAGTCTGTACACCAGCGGGTGTTGTGTGGAGTCTGTACACCAGCGGGTGTTGTGAGGAGTCTGTACACCAGTGGGTGTTGAGGAGTCTGTACACCAGCGGGTGTTGAGGAGTCTGTACACCAGTGGGTGTTGAGGAGTCTGTACACCGGCGGGTGTTGTGAGGAGTCTGTACACCAGCGGGTGTTGTGAGGAGTCTGTACACCAGTGGGTGTTGAGGAGTCTGTACACCAGCGGGTGTTGAGGAGTCTGTACACCAGTGGGTGTTGAGGAGTCTGTACACCAGCGGGTGTTGAGGAGTCTGTACACCGGCGGGTGTTGTGAGGAGTCTGTACACCGGCGGGTGTTGTGAGGAGTCTGTACACCAGCGGGTGTTGAGGAGTCTGTACACCAGCGGGTGTTGAGGAGTCTGTACACCAGCGGGTGTTGAGGAGTCTGTACACCAGCGGGTGTTGAGGAGTCTGTACACCAGCGGGTGTTGAGGAGTCTGTACACCAGCGGGTGTTGAGGAGTCTGTACACCAGCGGGTGTTGAGGAGTCTGTACACCAGCGGGTGTTGAGGAGTCTGTACACCAGCGGGTGTTGTGAGGAGTCTGTACACCAGCGGGTGTTGTGAAGGAGTCTGTACACCAGCGGGTGTTGTGAGGAGTCTGTACACCAGCGGGTGTTGTTAGGAGTCTGTACACCAGCGGGTGTTGTGAGGAGTCTGTACACCAGCGGGTGTTGTGAGGAGTCTGTACACCAGCGGGTGTTGTGAGGAGTCTGTACACCGGCGGGTGTTGTGAGGAGTCTGTACACCGGCGGGTGTTGTGAGGAGTCTGTACACCGGCGGGTGTTGTTAGGAGTCTGTACACCGGCGGGTGTTGAGGAGTCTGTACACCGGCGGGTGTTGTGAGGAGTCTGTACACCAGCGGGTGTTGTGAGGAGTCTGTACACCAGCGGGTGTTGTGAGGAGTCTGTACACCAGTGGGTGTTATGAGGAGTCTGTACACCGGCGGGTGTTGAGGAGTCTGTACACCGGCGGGTGTTGAGGAGTCTGTACACCGGCGGGTGTTGTGAGGAGTCTGTACACCAGCGGGTGTTGTGAGGAGTCTGTACACCGGCGGGTGTTGAGGAGTCTGTACACCGGCGGGTGTTGTGAGGAGTCTGTACACCAGCGGGTGTTGTGAGGAGTCTGTACACCAGCGGGTGTTGTGAGGAGTCTGTACACCAGCGGGTGTTGTGAGGAGTCTGTACACCAGCGGGTGTTGTGAGGAGTCTGTACACCGGCGGGTGTTATGAGGAGTCTGTACACCGGCGGGTGTTGAGGAGTCTGTACACCGGCGGGTGTTGTGAGGAGTCTGTACACCAGCGGGTGTTGTGAGGAGTCTGTACACCAGCGGGTGTTGTGAGGAGTCTGTACACCAGCGGGTGTTGTGAGGAGTCTGTACACCAGCGGGTGTTGTGAGGAGTCTGTACACCAGCGGGTGTTGTCTACACTTAACAGGGTGTGTGTCGCTCTATCATGTTAACCCTCTAGGCGCCACCGTCGAGTTTACTCGACAAGATGCGGCACTGAATAAAACGTCCGATTTTGTCAAATAGGGTGTCAAATTTCCTTCGACCTCCCATCCACTAGTTGGCAGACATGTTATAATTCATCCCCGACTCAAGAAAATGTCATGCTTTTATACAAAATCTTCGAGCTAGAGCGCATTGAATCAGCGCGAACAAAAGCTAGGAGCTAGTGTGCGAGTGAGCCATTTTATCAGAGCAATATTGTCAACGTCAGCGAGTATTTGCATTAGATTATTATTATTATTATTATTATTATTATCTAATTGCATCAATAAAGCTTACCCACAATGAAGTGTTGGGTCTTCTATTCGCGGACCCTGGTTCTGAAGGGAAATATCTGCCTTCAGAAGGTGATTATGAAAGTGAAAGTATAGCCCGTACGTTACACCAAGCTCAAACGGTGAATCCTTTGCCCAATGTCAGTGGTGGGAGCAATGTTTCCCGGGGGTCGGAGTGTTCATCGCAAAGTTAGCAGGCGTGTTATTGTTGTGGGGAACGAGGAGGGAGATTTTTTTACCGCGCTAGCCATGTAGTTTGTCTTCTGACCGTGTGCCTCTCCGCAATCGCGGCGACAGTATTGTGGTGGAGACTTTGTCTAATGCCACTGGGCATGTTAGACGAGGTCGAAGTATTCAGTTAGGGGGCAACGTGGAGGCAGGGTGAGGAGTCGCAATGGCAATGACAGTAGTCCGAGCTGTGCGCACTCTGCGCGCGCGAGAGAGAGATCTGGCCGCGCCCGCGCTGCTCGTAGCAGGAGCAGAGGCGGTGTGACACGGGGCAACTAAACAGGTCTTGTCTACTTGTGTTTGTGTGTCATATGAATAATATATATGTGCCCCATACATGGAATCAGAGTGCCTACTGTATGTAGTAAATGGAAAATCTCTACAGCAAAAGGCCAACCACTACATACATGCATTCGGTTTGTTTCTACCATTTATTAGTAATGATTTACACAGTTTGTTTACTACTTACTATTTACCTGAGCATTCAGTATTGTGCAATATAGCATACAGAAGGTGAGGAACATTTTGGGGGGAAAGAAGTGCTGCATTTTATCATTTAAACTTGTGACTTTTTTAATGAAAATTCTATAATCCAAGATGGCCGCCACCATATGACGTCATAATATGCAAATTAGATGGGGAAATATAATCCCTACATAAACTTTGGGTCATCCTTAATATTTCTCTCATTTACAGAAAGTCTCTATCTTTTATCACTTTTAAGATATAGCCTTTTGAAATGAAGATGTGACTGTGTGCATCTCTGGAGACGTTCAGCCCGACACTGCACTGGCTCAGCCAATAGCACGAGTTTAGAGGCGGGAACATTTGTTTGGCTGGCCAATGACAGGTTAAAATAGCTCATGTATTATTCATGTTTTTTCTTTGGTGATGGTAGAGTTACACACTTCACCTTTAACTGTTCGTTCACTGAGAGATTTTGTGCTTTTCTAACTGTAAATTCAGTTACGTTGTATCAGTGTCACACATTATAGGCCTACCAGTAACACACTTTCTTGCATCATTCAGCCACCAAATATGTATTTTTAAATATTTTGATAAATTATTTATTATTTGTTCTAGTAATGTTATCAAAAAAATATGTATTTATTTATTTTAAATATGTTGATAAATAAACTATTTACGTTTTATTTTAAATGTGTTAATAAATAAGTTATTTATTTTAAATATTCTGATTATTTATTTATTTGACATAGTTTGATAAATAAACAATTTATATATTTTAAATTTGTTGATCAATTATTATTATTTTTTTAATATTCTGATAAATGTATTATTTATTTTAAATATGTTGATACATTATTTAATATTTTTAAATATGTTGATAGATTAATTTATTATTTATTTCAAATATGTTAATAAATAAATTTATTTATTCTAAATATTATGATCAATTATTTATTTATTTTAAATATTCTGATAGTTTATTTATTTATTTGACATAGTTTGATAAATAAACAATTTATATATTTTAAATTTGTTGATAAATTATTTTATTTTTTAAATATTCTGATAAATGTATTATTTATTTTAAATATGTTGATAAATGATTTAATATTTTTAAATATGTTGATAGATTAATGTATTATTTATTTCAAACATGTTAATAAATAAATGTATTTATTCTAAATATTCTGATAAATTATTTATTTATTTTACATACTCTGATAATTTATTTCTTTATTTGACATAGTTTAATAAATAAAACAATTTATATATCTTAAATTTGATGATAAATTATTTAATATTTATTTTAAATATGTTGATAGATTAATGTACTATTTATTTCAAATATGTTAATAAATAAATGTATTTATTCTAAATATTCTGATAAATTATTTTTTTATTTTAAATATTTGTATAAATTATTTATTAAATAATAATAATAAGTATTATTATCAGTAGTAGTAGTAGTAGTTATTATTGTTTTCAGTAGTAGTAGTGATAGTATATTTAATGGATTAGTAGTAGTATTTGTTTTTATCTATTGTTATTATCATCATTCAATGTAAAATATCAGATGATCAGAGACGGCAGATCTAAAGTTCCTGTCCCGCTGAACACTGGAGATCTCATAGCAGACTCATTAACACTGAGGAATCTGACTTTTAAACCGATTACTCTTCACTTCTTTAAGGGTGTCCTTTGTGTGTGTGATCTTGCCCGTCATGTTCCCCATGTGACGTGTGTGTGAGCTTGTGTTGTTGAGCATGTGTTGACCTCTGGGGTCAGAGCATGGATCGCTCCGCCAGGGAAGGTCGTGACCCGAGACGGCCGCACTAACACACTTGTTTAAATGTCATGAATGACTGTGTGGTCACAGGACAGCAGCTGTTTAACTGTAGACGAGCGCAGCTTCAGCCTCTGACGGCCACAGAGAACGAGACTCGTATCTTACTCTTCATCCTCATCCTCATCCTCACGCCTCTGTGACCGCAGGCCTGTGACACACACACATCTGCTGCATGATCACCGTGTGCTTATGTGCACGACATTAATGTTAATAACTGATGAGGTGTGTTGAGAAAGGCCGTTATTGAGTGTTGTGTGTGTGTGTGTGTGTGTGTGTGTGTGTGTTGTGTGTGTTGTGTGTGTTGTGTGTGTTGTGTTTGCAGGTAATGTGGTGGACATTTACCAGCGTGAATTCCTGGCGCTGAGAGACCGCCTTCACTCCGCTGAGCAGGAGAACCTCAAGCGCTCCAAAGAGCTGAACCTGGTTCTGGACGAGATCAAGCGGGCCATCGCAGAGAAGCAGGCGCTGCGGGACATCAACCGCACCTGGAGCAGCCTATCCGGTGAGTGGACCAGCGCCGGCCCGGCGGGTCGTGTTTATATATGTCTGTCCGGTGAGTGGACCAGCGCCGGCCCGGCGGGTCGTGTTTATATATGTCTGTCCGGTGAGTGGACCAGCGCCGGCCCAGCGGGTCGTGTATATATGTCTGTCCGGTGAGTGGACCAGCGCCGGCCCAGCGGGTCGTGTTTATACATGTCTGTCCGGTGATTGGACCAGCGCCGGCCCAGCGGGTCGTGTTTATACATGTCTGTCCGGTGAGTGGACCAGCGCCGGCCCAGCGGGTCGTGTTTATACATGTCTGTCCGGTGAGTGGACCAGCGCCGGCCCGGCGGGTCGTGTTTATATATGTCTGCCCGGTGAGTGGACCAGCGCCGGCCCGGCGGGTCGTGTTTATATATGTCTGTCCGGTGAGTGGACCAGCGCCGGCCCGGCGGGTCGTGTTTATATATGTCTGTCCGGTGAGTGGACCAGCGCCGGCCCAGCGGGTCGTGTTTATATATGTCTGTCCGGTGAGTGGACCAGCGCCGGCCCGGCGGGTCGTGTTTATATATGTCTGTCCGGTGAGTGGACCAGCGCCGGCCCAGCGGGTCGTGTTTATACATGTCTGTCCGGTGAGTGGACCAGCGCCGGCCCGGCGGGTCGTGTTTATACATGTCTGTCCGGTGAGTGGACCAGCGCCGGCCCGGCGGGTCGTGTTTATATATGTCTGTCCGGTGAGTGGACCAGCGCCGGCCCAGCGGGTCGTGTTTATATATGTCTGTCCGGTGAGTGGACCAGCGCCGGCCCGGCGGGTCGTGTTTATATATGTCTGTCCGGTGAGTGGACCAGTGCCGGCCCGGCGGGTCGTGTATATATGTCTGTCCGGTGAGTGGACCAGCGCCGGCCCGGCAGGTCGTGTTTATATATGTCTGTCCGGTGAGTGGACCAGCGCCGGCCCGGCGGGTCGTGTTTATATATGTCTGTCCGGTGAGTGGACCAGCGCCGGCCCAGCGGGTCGTGTTTATATATGTCTGTCCGGTGAGTGGACCAGCGCCGGCCCAGCGGGTCGTGTTTATACATGTCTGTCCGGTGATTGGACCAGCGCCGGCCCAGCGGGTCGTGTTTATACATGTCTGTCCGGTGAGTGGACCAGCGCCGGCCCGGCGGGTCGTGTATATATGTCTGTCCGGTGAGTGGACCAGCGCCGGCCCGGCGGGTCGTGTTTATATATGTCTGTCCGGTGAGTGGACCAGCGCCGGCCCGGCGGGTCGTGTTTATATATGTCTGTCCGGTGAGTGGACCAGCGCCGGCCCAGCGGGTCGTGTTTATATATGTCTGTCCGGTGAGTGGACCAGCGCCGGCCCAGCGGGTCGTGTTTATATATGTCTGTCCGGTGAGTGGACCAGCGCCGGCCCAGCGGGTCGTGTTTATACATGTCTGTCCGGTGATTGGACCAGCGCCGGCCCAGCGGGTCGTGTTTATACATGTCTGTCCGGTGAGTGGACCAGCGCCGGCCCGGCGGGTCGTGTATATATGTCTGTCCGGTGAGTGGACCAGCGCCGGCCCGACGGGTCGTGTTTATATATGTCTGTCCGGTGAGTGGACCAGCGCCGGCCCGGCGGGTCGTGTTTATATATGTCTGTCCGGTGAGTGGACCAGCGCCGGCCCGGCGGGTCGTGTTTATATATGTCTGTCCGGTGAGTGGACCAGCGCCGGCCCGGCGGGTCGTGTTTATATATGTCTGTCCGGTGAGTGGACCAGCGCCGGCCCGGCGGGTCGTGTTTATATATGTCTGTCCGGTGAGTGGACCAGCGCCGGCCCAGCGGGTCGTGTTTATATATGTCTGTCCGGTGAGTGGACCAGCGCCGGCCCGGCGGGTCGTGTTTATATATGTCTGTCCGGTGAGTGGACCAGCGCCGGCCCAGCGGGTCGTGTTTATATATGTCTGTCCGGTGAGTGGACCAGCGCCGGCCCGGTGGGTCGTGTTTATATATGTCTGTCCGGTGAGTGGACCAGCGCCGGCCCGGCGGGTCGTGTATATATGTCTGTCCGGTGAGTGGACCAGCGCCGGCCCGGCAGGTCGTGTTTATATATGTCTGTCCGGTGAGTGGACCAGCGCCGGCCCGGCGGGTCGTGTTTATATATGTCTGTCCGGTGAGTGGACCAGCGCCGGCCCAGCGGGTCGTGTTTATATATGTCTGTCCGGTGAGTGGACCAGCGCCGGCCCAGCGGGTCGTGTTTATATATGTCTGTCCGGTGAGTGGACCAGCGCCGGCCCAGCGGGTCGTGTATATATGTCTGTCCGGTGAGTGGACCAGCGCCGGCCCAGCGGGTCGTGTTTATATATGTCTGTCCGGTGAGTGGACCAGCGCCGGCCCAGCGGGTCGTGTATATATGTCTGTCCGGTGAGTGGACCAGCGCCGGCCCAGCGGGTCGTGTTTATATATGTCTGTCCGGTGAGTGGACCAGCGCCGGCCCAGCGGGTCGTAATTCTCTAGTAATGCTCTAATGAGAGTTAGTTGACAAGTTATAATGGACTATAAAAAAATAAAGTGTTATCAAAATGTTCAGTTTGGTGCAGATGCTGATATTTATGTGGCGATAAAGGAAGATGAAATTCTGATGCTTGTAATGTAAATCAATGAGATCTTTATAACAGTATAGCAGATACTTACATAAAATGATAGATCAGTCATCTCTATATCTGCCAATAATATGTCTTAGTAAGATGCTTAGTTTTAAAGCAAAGCTCTGTAGTTTCACAGCAACATATAATGTAATACAATACAATGATGATTGAGATGAACAAATAAACCTTCCTCTAAAGCCTGATGATCAGATTTGATACTCATGATTTTCTAATAAATGATATATGGATAATCAAGTAAACCTGCTTCAGTCCAGTAAGCGTTGATCTTGAAATATCAGTTATTCTTACGTTCAGTAAAGATTTTTACTTGCTAATAACTAGTAGTAGATTGTGTGCAACAGGTTTTTCAGCAGAGTTTTGATCATATTGATATTTATCAATGTGTGTATAAAA
>NC_136887.1:2289825-2299825 GCF_949152265.1 Phoxinus phoxinus
GGAGAAGTTGTGCGCGGGATCTACTGACGATGCACAAGTGAAGGAACACAGACGCTGCAGCTCATCTCCATAATGACCAATGCAATCTAGCAAGAGCAGCGCAAATGAAAAGTGGATAACGTCTTCCTCTGGCGCTCTGGATAAATGAAAACGGCTGGAGGAAATTCTCTCTCTTCTATCACACGCTCGGTTCTCTGCGGCTCCTCGTCTACAGCATCTGTCCAGCACTGAACGGGTTAACCCATGCTTTATATGGGGGTTAAATAATAACAGTGCGAACACCAGGAAATCGACACGCAAACATTAGTAAATCACCTTACATGATTCATTTAAAGTGTCTATGTGGTGTCAGATCAACGTGTGATCGTCAACCAGTGGATCTGGTGAGTGAGTGACTGGAGGCGGGGCTCATTTGCATATTCATAGAACCGCGCATACTAAATGAGGCAAGGGTGTCGAGTTACATTCAAGATATTTTAAGGCATGAAGACTTTTTTTTCAATTTTGATGGTCAAAGATGAGTTTTAAAGCCGGCTGCAGAAATAACCCTGTCTGCGCCTTTCCATCGCTCGTTCATCACTGTGTCTTTAGTAAGTCCTGACTGTAGTTAACTCCACAAGAGGGTTAGCGCTGCTGCAAGCTGATAGTAAATCTGGCCCTTGGTTGTCTGGTGAGTTAAAGCATCATCTGTACATGGGATAGTGCACACGTATTCAGATTGGGACTGACTGCACGAGTGCCTGTAACTCAGTGTCTACATTCGTCATGTTGGCTTTCCATCAGATAGGGAAGTATTGGGCGCATGAGGACAGAGCAGTATTGGGTTTTTCCTACGCCACATGATGTTGTTGTGCAATCGTAACACTGAAAACTCTGCACCTCGGTCAGCGGCGGTTTCTAACGGAGTGATAACACAACCGCAGACGCTCGCCTGTGCAGATCAGTGTGAGCGAGACCTCAGATCGTGCGGCGTGTTGAGGAAGAGTTTGCTACAACTGTTCATTACAGGACAATTGATATGCAGAATATATTGTCTGACTGTTGGATTTTGGGGTGAAATGGAGCTGATCCTGGATAATATCCGTTATATAGTGTTTTATTTTCTAAGAGGTTTTTATGATTCCAGATTACAGTATATTACAGTGATGTACATGATGAATGCAGTAGAGCGTCATCCTGTGTTTCAACACACTGTATCCCCAGACACACACACTGCGCCCCAGACACACACACTGCGCCCCAGACACACACACTGCGCCCCAGACACACACACTGCGCCCCAGACACACACACTGCGCCCCAGACAAACACACTGCACACTGTTGAGTGTGTTTGAGCCACTTCACTTTAATTAACATTGATGGGAGTTCACGAGTAACTGGCGGCAGTGGTTTGTGTGTGTGTGTGTGTGTGTGTACTTTGGGGATAATATTAAAGGGGTCATGACATGAGAAACCAAATTTGCCTTGATCTTTTGGTATATAAGAGGTCTTTGTACCATTAAAACGTCCTGCAAGTTTCATAGCTTAAGACGTCCTCCCCATTATAAACGAATCATTGATTTAATCAAGCTCTAAATACAGCTCGTTCTGGATCCATGGTAAGAAGTGACGTCACGGTACGAAGTGACGTACCAGCGTTTGCATATGACCGCCTCCAGCGCAAGACAACTACGATTAAAGCGCGAGGCAACTACGCTCATTTCGTATCGTTGTCGCGCCCGCGCGCCTCACAAGTGTTCAGTCGACGGACAGCGAGTGGGTCTGCAGGGAAATTACGATGCCGCAGATGTGCTGTTCCTGGCTGTGGACAAACAACATCTGTGAATACGCTGCCGAAAGATCCAGTCGTCAGGGAAAATGGATGCACTTTATTTTTTGCGGACGTCTCAGTCACGGCAGTGTTAGTTTAAGCGTTTGCTCTATACATTTAAGGATGACTGTTTTGAGAAAAAATCCCAATATGATGCTGTCTTTGCCAGAAAACTGTTGCTCAAAGATAAGTCCCGACTATTCTGGGCTCAACAACGACGACGCAAACGTACTGTTTATCACTGGCTAATATAAACACATTTGTATAAGAGAATCTTGAAAATATGTCGCTTTTCTAGTAGGCCTACATGTGATAGAAAATTTTAAATGTTGCTTTATCAATGCTGCATCTTCAAAGATGGCCTGTGCATTTCTGTCCGTGGTACACCCTATCATTTCATTGGAATTAGTTAAATAATGTTAAACTGTTAGCAAATTAAGCTATAGGATAATTATGCAACAATAATCCGTTTTCAAGTGTCTCGGGTTACAATTTTTTTATTAATTCAAAACAGTTTCACTTTCCATGTGGACACGAGCTGATCCAGTCTTCGTTGTTGTGGTGATGGTTCATGTTCCTCTGATTCCGGCTCAAACATAATAAGGTTTTATCATTGCAAGAGCCATCGCTTCGCATGCATCACCCGCTACTAAACAGTTGTGCCGAATCCGCAAATGTTCTGGCTGGGGGCGTTAATATTGATGCATAGGCACTGACGTTAGCCAATCATAACAGTGGGCGTTAACACTGAACTCTTAAAGGGGAAACACCCCCAAAACAGACTGTGTGAATCAGAGGATGAGAAACAGGGCGGGAAAAGGTCATAAATCACTACATTTTAAAAGTTTTTTGTAAAAAAAAACTATAGTAATACTATAATTGCACTAGAGGGAACATAATAATAAAATAAAATAAAACATGTCATGACCCCTTTAAGTACGAGCCATATCTTGTCTTTATTATAATATCATCTCTGTGAGCCGGGTGTGTAATATGCATCTAGAGTTCAGTCCTCTTTTCTGTCTTGTTTGCTGTCATTATGTTAAAAGGATAGTTCACCCAGAAATGAAACATAAAATGATTGTAAAATGGTATATGTGACTCATGCACTATATTCTAATGGCTTTGTGTAAGAACCAAAATTCACTGAAATTACTGGAAAGAATTTAAATGTATTCACTGAAAAATAATATTTATCATTCATTGTAATTGCCTGGAAAGTAATCTTCAGATTCCCTCCGTTTGAGTTCCTGTGAATAAAGAAAGTAAGTCGTTGAGTTTGGAATGTCATTACGGTGATAAAATGATCATTTTGGGTGAAATATGAACAAAACAAACAAAAAAAGATTATATTGATTAATTTGCTGCTTTTGATGAAGAACTTACATCTTGCCCGTTAATAAAGTACATTCTGTAAGTGTGTTATATGAACAGTACATGTGTTTTCCACACACCTGCATGGAGTTCGCATATACAATTGAGATGTATGCCAGTCGGTGTCATTGATATGATACAGCTTTTACTACAAATGCAGGGAGTCAGACTCCAAAGGAGAAGTTCGTTCACCACAGCGAACTTTCCAGAAATATAAACTCCATTAAGCTCCCATTGGTCAGTGGTGATGTAAGAGGGGGTGTGGCTCTGAGGCCCTGCCCTCTTTGAGGTGTAAATCCTCTCCGGTTAATTCCTTCTGTTCAGTCGATCGAGGTCAAAACATGAACACACCGGAGAGCCGCTTTATAGCAGAAAGTTATACTTCTCACTGAAAGTGACACTGACACTGTTTTTCATGTTTAATACTGTAAAACGTCTTGCTTTAAAGCAATACTTTGTATAAATTGGTATATAAATCTTAAAGCAAACTTATTTTTACCCTTAGGCAAGAGAACGAAAGAACGGACAACGAAAAAGAACATGTATCACAGCCCTAAGTAATTGCACAGGAAGATGTTACCACCTGCTGGGCATTGCTGCCTGTCGCACCTCCTCCAGTGCCCATGGGTCAGCTGCAGGGTCATCAGCCAGAAACCACCATTCACCGACGTTTCGCTCCTTTAATTCTGGAATGTCTCCTGGTGGCGGAGCAGTGACAGGAACGTCTCCCTGTCACCCCCTGCAGCTGATAGCTGTTCTCCCTGCAGCTGTAATCTGGGGTTAGATGTTCTTCCCCCAACACCTATCTTTCCTCCTCAGCCAGAGCCAAAAGCTACCTTTCTCTGCCTCCTCTGCCAGATCCTTTGTTGCCCTCCTTAGCCTCCCTCCGGTCACTCCTACTTCCCTCAAGAGGCGTATTGTTGACAACCCAAGGAATCCTCGGCATCCGAGCTCCACTGGGTAGATAGTCGTCTTCCAGCCAGCCTCCCGGCACTCAGCAGCGAGCTCTGAATACTTGGCCTTCCTCCGTTCGAAGGTGGCCTCGATCCCCTCCTCCAGTGGTACAGTGAGCTTAATAAGATGCATCGAACTTGCCTTGGTTGTCCACACCACTATGTCTGGCCGGAGAGATGTGGTGGTTATTTCCGTGGGGAACCGGAGCTGCCTGTCCAGGTCAACCCTCATGTTCCACTCCTGGTTGGGGGAGAAGGGCCTCGTTGTTTCTCTTGATCTGGTGCTTCTCCTTACCCCTCCTTCCGAACCAAAGATGGTGGGGTCCTCTGCTGATGGTGGTTGTTTGCTACCGTCGACACTCCTCCAGTACTTCGGCTAGTTTTCTCAGGACCTGATCGTGGCGCCATCTGTAGCATCCCTGTGAGAGAGCGATCTTACAGCCTGATAAGATGTGCTGGAGACTTGCGTTGAGGGCATTGCAGAGTACACAAGATTCTTCATTCCCAAACCACTGGTGGAGGTTCCGAGGGCAGGGAAGCGTGTCGTAGGTTGAACGAATTAGGAAGCTAAGTCTTGCCTGTGGGATCTTCCACACGTCTGACCAACTGATGTTCCAGTTCATGATTCCCTCCAAGGTTGTCCAGCTTCCTTGTCGATCCTGCGACACGGCCTTGATTTTGTAGTGATCTTCCTCCATCCTCGTCCCCTCTGCTACCACCATCTCCTTCCTTTGCTTGCGATTAGCCTTGGACCAAAAGAGTGGCGTCTCTCCCCATCCTAGCCCTGCTCTTCCTGCATGAACTCTGCCCATGATCTCCCGGTGTTGTAGCCGACCAACAGCTTGATCGACCTCGGTTTGGGCATTCCACTTGCGGCCAGTAGGAACCTTTGCATTTGCGTTCCTTACTGACTCGTCCAGTTCCTTACTGGACTCCCTCAGCTCGTGAACCAACCTGGTCTTTTCTTGCATGTAGCCCAACTGAATGGACTGCAGTGGCAGCTGCAGCATATTTTTTCCAAAGAGACCGGTTTCAGATAGGCACCGTGGCAAGCCCAACCACTTTCGGATGAATGAGTTGGCTTTTCCGTCTTACTTACGGTTGATGAGGGAATCTCACTCATTTTCAGGGGCCACATTATCCTCCTGTAGAGTGTAAACTGGTAGCACCAGACCGTTTTGATCGATCCTTGCCAATCCGTCAGAGAGCTGTTTCATGACGGTTTTCCCCATCTGTTTGTCTGATAGGTCTGCAGTGTACTGCCTCCCCAGACTTTTGATGGGTTGCTCTGATAGGAGTGGGATTTTTTCCCCTCCAACAATGAAGATGGTATTATCATTTCTGACTCCTCTCCTGAGGGACAAGCTCCGGGACTTGGAGGGCTTGATCTTCATTCTTGCCCATGACATCAATTCGTCCATCCTCTTCAGCAGTCTTGATGTACATGCTGCTGTCTGGAGGAGGCTGGTGACATCATCCATGTAACTCCTCAGTGGAGGAAGCATCTTACCAGTTGGGAGTTTGATCCCCCCAACCATTTGCCTTGCCCCGATGAGGATTATCTCAAAGGCTGCTACGAACAGTATTGGACAAATAGTGCATCCCATCGCGATTCCTACTTCGAGCCGCTGCCATCCGGTGGTGAAGTCCTGGAGGGAGAAACACATCTGCAAGTTGCTAAAGTACTGAGCTACCAGGTTCTTGACGCAGGTGGGCATGTAGAAAAATTCCATGGCATAGTTGACCAGCTGATGCGGAACTGATCCGTACGCATTGGCAAGGTCAAGCCAGATGACATGCAGGTCGGTCTTCTCCCGCTTGGCCTTCTGGATCTGGTCCCAGATCATAATGGAGTGCTCTACACATCCTGGGAAACCTGGAACTCCTGCCTTCTGGCAGTTGGTGTCAATATAGCCGTTCTCGAGCAGGTAGTTGGTCATCCTCCTGGCTAGTACTGAGAAGAAGATATTTCCCTCTACATTCAGTAGTGCAATGTTTCGGAATTGGCTGATGTCTTTGGAGTTCGTTTCCTTAGGGATGAAGACTGCTACCGCTCTTTGCCACTCAGATGGAATGATTTACTTTTTCCAGGCAGTTCTCATCAGATACCATAGCAGATCTAGTACCTTGGGGCAGTTCTTATAGAGCTTATAGGGGACCCCATTGGGCCCAGGTGCGGAGGAGGACCTTGCCTTCTCCACGACTTGCCTGACTTCGCTGAGCTTGAGGGGCATGATGTTGAACTCAACCGTTGGCTTTGCTGGCTGGGGTATGTATCCTGGAGTTCCTAACGGGACGCTCCTTTGTGGATCACTGTACTGCTCTTTGACATGCTGCTCCAATTTCTCCCTGGTGGTTTTAAGCTTGCCGCTCTTCTTTTCCTCCAGTAGCTGTCTGGCATGCTTGAAGGGATCCTTGAAGAAATTGGCTCGCTCTTTCTGCTTCCGCTGGCTACGCTTGCGGATGCGTTCAGCTCTGCGAAGCCCGGCTATCCTTTTCCGGACCTCCTCCCACAGGACTTTCAGACCTTCTCTCTCTGCGTGGGTTGCCTTCCTCCAGTTCTTGCGGAGTTGCCGACGCCTTTGCACAAGTTGAAGGATTTCCCTTTCCCTGCTTTCCTTCTCTCTCCTGGCGGTCTTCTGTTTGGGGACAATTTCGCCAAACTTGTCTTTGCAGGTCTGGTATATTATGTCTCCAATCAGGTTAAGTGTAGTCTCGAAAAAAGATTTATTAAAGGTGCTCTAAGCGATCTCGGTTGGCGTAACCTCTTGTTGATGTTTGAATTATTATCAAACAAAACGGAGGCTAGCTAGACCCTCCCTCCTCCTCATCCACGCAATAACCCCCTAAACCCCACCCCACATCATTCTTGTCGGTTATTGGCTGGAACAGTTTGTTATGTTTCGTGGTGCGGGTCGCTCTGTTTCTTGCTCAGTTTGTTTTTGCTGCTGTTTGTGGAGCTTGGGCTCTCTGTAGAGACCGCGTTTTTTTCCAGTGTGTTCAGGGGACAGGCAGCTAGCGGATAGTGAGGAGATGTTTGCGGTATGTGAAAAAAAATGTTTTGGCCTAAAAAACGCACCAGATCGCTTAGAGCACCTTTAAATTTATAAAAAAGTAATGATTTGCATGGATAAACTATACATCTTGTTCGCCATGAGTATATCGCGGCCTTGATTATTATCACTAAAGGGTTAACTCCAGTATTATGACTTGAGCTGGTAAAACATTCTGTAAAGCAACTTTATATCTTTATTTAGCATCTTTATGATGGTAAAAACAGCCCCAAACATTCTAGCAACCGTACACCATCATGCTAAACACACTCCGAACACTTGCATCCATTGGACAGAAGCTGAAAGAAGTATTTTTTCCTCTGAGAGCGACACTCACATTTTCATCAGGAAATGTACAGAAATCTCATTGACACACTTTTCAACGCTTTTAATTGTTTTAAGAGACCTTAAGAGGATTGTGACACATGCTTGTGGAATGTGGTGTTTTTATCCTGTGTTAACCCGTTCTGAAGAGTAGCGGCGTGACACATGCGTCAGAACTGCTCATCTCATGATCGGTCACAAGCTTTCTGCAGCATTCCCTCTCCTCTGGAGACTGGAGGTTTCTGCAGGTGTTTCCTCATCACCGCGTTCTCTTCCCACGTCTCAGGATCGTTCTCTACACAATGAGTCGTGATGAGAGATGTGCGGGAAATGAGGATAATGTGATGTTCCCGCAGGACTCTGACGCAGTGTGTGTGTGTGTGTGTGTGTGTATCCTCACATTATACCCTCGTCCTCGAGCTTCTGACTCCATCCGACACAGAACTCAGAACCGCTGTGTGTGTGTGTGTGTGTGTGTGTGTGTGTGTGTGTGTGTGTGTGTGTGTGTGTGTGTGTGTGTGTGTGTGTGTGTGTGTGTGTGTGTGTATCCTCACATTATACCCTCGTCCTCGAGCTTCTGACTCCATCCGACACAGAACTCTGAACCGCTGTGTGTGTGTGTGTGTGTGTGTGTGTGTGTGTGTGTGTGTGTGTGTGTGTGTGTGTGTGTGTGTGTGTGTGTATCCTCACATTATACCCTCGTCCTCGAGCTTCTGACTCCATCCGACACAGAACTCAGAACCGCTCTAGAGCATTTCAACACTTCAAGTCTTCATGAAACTGAAATCACAATCGACTTTTCTCTATTGTGAATTTATGTATCAATGAGTTGTGTATGAATGAATTTGTAGGTGTAGGCCTATCTGTAATGTTGTTATTTATTATTTTTGCTTATGATTTGTCTTTTATATTCTGTATTTGTGTCTATATGACACTCTTGAAAATGAGATGTTGCATCTCAAGAGGCTATCCTTTAATAATAAATAAATAAATAAATAAATAAATAAAAATGGTGCCGTATATCTGAGTGAAACACTTCTGAAACAAGAACACATGTAGGGCGGATCTTGATTTTGCCCGTGAGGAATTATCGTAATAATCATAATTAGAAGATGACATCATGATGTTCTACTTGGAATCGTTCATGTCCTCATAATTATTGTGCCGTATATTAACGTTATGAATCTGCAGGTCAGGTGGTAATGCTGAACTGATAACAAAATATCAATCCAAGCGGCTTTACCTTAAATTCAGCACAAGTTTTAAAGCAAAAGGTTGCATATAGAGTTATAAATGATGAAGCAGTGATCTGACAGAAAGAGCTGATGTCGAGTGTGCGGAGTCCTGGACAAATGCGGGAGTTGTTGTAGTTGTAGCGTCTATCAAGCAACAAACGTTAGCTTGTGTCGCGCAGTCGTTATGAACACAATTATTCTTTAACGACTGCAGCCGGTTCTGTCGACAAACACACGTCCCATAAACGTACGGGTCAGTTTTATATACTCCAAATGTAGCATTCGGTAATAGTTATGCTTATTGCTTTAGGCTTGTGTTTAGTTTATTGACATTGTTTATCACGTCTGGTGTTTATGGCCATGTAAATAAATATAGCATGTGTTATACATAAAGATTAATCCGTCTTTTGGCAAATGATGCGAGTTCGAATGCACTTTTACAACAATTGTTTAGAACACGTAAAACTGCGCGGCGTCATCACAACAATGAATACAGTAACATCTATGATAACCAATTTAGTGTTAAACCTTACTTTACTTGCGGTTAATTGTCATTATGTCATTAAACGCAACATTTATAAAAATATAACTGTACCTCATCCATGAACATGATTTTTCGATTCCTGACCGATTTACATCCACGGCGGAGTTAAAAACGACAGTTCCCATCATTCCACGCTCCTTCACATCGTCATCAAGCTACGCCGCCGCTGGTGTTGTTTGGAATGTAGCGCCTCTAGCGGCAGAAAATATTGCATATTGTACCTTTAAAATGTTTGATTAATCTGAATTAATTATTTTTAAAAACTGTTTGAGTGAATGCTTGGATGACTCACTCATAAAGTCTTGTGTCATTACTGGATGAATCAGCGGTTCTGAATGAATCTCTTGAAGTGTTCAATGACACACACGTTTAACAGTCTCTTGTCTCCGCCTACTGGTGTACGATGTAAATCATACAATCTTTATTTGAAGCGTCGTTACTTTCAAAAGTTAATTTACTCTATTTGAATCGCTTCTGTATACATCAGTGTTTATATCTGAACTATGAACGTTTATCTCTGTACTTCTGTGATGATATGAATATTTAACACCGAACTGACTGGAGCTGTTCGACAACGGCTCTCTCTGGATCTGAACGCAGATCTGAATGTTTCGTGTGGTTTTGGCGTTCAGGAGGAGTGAGATCGCGTGGGTGTCTGAGTCGAGATCTTCTAACGATTGCTCGTGCGGCTCTAGCACCCCTGGT
>NC_136887.1:2304825-2334825 GCF_949152265.1 Phoxinus phoxinus
GTGTGTGTGTGTGTGTGTGTGTGTGTGTGTGTGTGTGTGTGTGTGTGTGTGTGTGTGTGTGTGTGTGTGTGTGTGTGTGTGTGTGTGTGTGTGTGTGTGTGTGTGTGTGTGTGCGCGCGGCGGTGTTTTATTCTGCTAAAGCGTGTGCTGATTGTTTCTGCAGGTGGAGGACGAAGCAGAACCTGGATTACTGCTTCCTCATGATGTACGCCCAGACTAAAGGAACATATTACGTGCAGGTAACATTAAACCACATCACATATTCAGACTGAACAGATACTTGGAAAACATCAACCAAAAGCACAATTCACCTTTGGCTAAGCCCCGCCCCCCTTAGTTACTGTTGCTACGTCCGACAACTTCATCTGGGCTCTGGTTTGGTATCAACACGGCTTATGCTGTGACGGCTCTTCCTGCTGAACTTTTATCAAACTTTTATAAAGCAGCAAATAAAGTGTCCGATAGAAGTAGGCAGAAGGGGTTCAGTGTGCGTTCGAAGGCTATATTCAAGACATACCGGAGAAACACAAGCAACAACAAGATCCAAATAGAGGCAAAATCATAACGGTCACAGTCAAAACATGACCCACCGCATCATATCCTGATGGAGACGGAGACTGGGACTCACAATATCAGGAGAAACACTGTTCATGCAGAGCTGGTCTCTATTCACTTCTATAATCGTTATTACAAAGCAAACGGACTACGCCAGTATAAAGTTGTGTTTATTAGCAGCGTGTGCTAGCGTATCAACAATTAGTGTAGAGAACAGAAATCATAAACCAGCATAAAACTGTCTAACTAGTGTAACTTCACAGTAAGGTTAAAAGCTAAATGTATTTTAGAGACAAAAGTGTGTTGTTGATCTTGAGGGGTTTCGCTGACTGAGGACGTCCACACAGTTTAATCCAAAAAAAAACGGACACCTCCTCCAACCTCTCTGGGAAACACGTATCTGTGTTACAAATGCCCCAGGCACAACGCTTAACCATATTTATTCAATGTTCGATATGTTCAATATCCTGCCGAGACCAACAATATGAGACGCCGGTGTTAAAGTCAATGGAGCGCTGTGAACAAGTGTCGGACCGCTGTGGAGCTCGTTCTCGGCTGCGCTGTGATTGGTCAATCTACATTCTAGGGCGTGGCTTAGCCAAAGGCGAATTATTGAGTCTATATCATCAACTGGGCTGGTTCCAGAATGACTGGTTTTATACCTGTACTGAGGCAGTAAATGAGGGATGTGCTGCAGTCGGTCCACATAAACCCCGGCAGGTGTCCTGTACTCTGGGAACTGTGGGAACGGGATACCGGAGGGAATGGGAAGCTCTTATAAAGATAAGCGGATCTCTGAGTAAAGCTACTGATGCTCTTCTTCTGAAGAATGTTCTTTTATGATCTTTTTTTGTGTGTTTAGATAACGCCAGCACAAGTCCTATATCCTCCCCCCCCCGATGAGTCGTTCACTTTCGAGTGTGTTCTTCGACACTGGTGTGTGTGTGTGTGAGACGGCTGCTTTTCTTAGAAAACTGCTCAATTCAACCTCCACTTTATCTCGTGCATTAAGCTCACCCGACATGGGCGTTTACAGAAAAGAAACTGCGCTCTGCCAGCGTAGGATCCCGTAATTCAGTGCAATCTCATGGAATTTGGCAATTGTTGGATGAATGACTCAAAAGTAGGGCTGTAGAGTGAATCAAATCTGGATATGGACTAGTGTGTGTGAATATTAAAGTTGGATCTGACGTCTGGGGTTCTGCGTGTCTCAGTGTGGTCCGCTAGCTCGTGGTGTGTGTCAGCGTCTCACTGTATGAACACACACGCTTCATCTTCAGCAGCGCCGCACCGTTTCATCTGAGGAAACTCTTATCATGTACACACACAAACTCAAAGGTCTACTTCACAACAAGTCAAAATAAAAGTTTGCTTTAAGGCGAGAAACATAGGGTTTTTTTCACTGGTCAATTTTGAGATTTGGGGATATTTGTCTTCAATAACATGTCTTCTTTCAGACTTGTGGTGAAAAAAAGTCCAAAATACACATTTAGGTCTTTATTTTACTAACTTTGTCTATTTGCGTCTGTAGATTTCTCATAAATTCAACAAAAGTTGGCGTTCTGAATCATCCTCTGCTCCGCGATCTCTGTCTCCTGTCATCTCACACACCGCTGGAAAGCTCTCTCTCCTGTACAACGCTGTCGGCGTTTCCTTTTTATCAGCAACCAATCGTGAAAGTACAATGGGCATTTAACTCTAAAAGCGAAATCTCATTGGCTGATGTCAATTTCTGACACCGTGATTGGTTCAGATGCATCACGTGACGCGCTCTGACACTCAGATGTGTGTTTTTGACTGTTTTTCTGCTCAGTTAAAGGCCATAAATGCTGTGTTTATAAGTTTTTATGTGATTTAGGTGGTGTGTATTGTTGTTGCTAATGATTTGATGAGATATTGTGTCAGTAAATAGTTGTTTCCACTAAAAAAGTATGAATTTTTACATTACAAATCTTTAAATGCCCTTTTCTCAAAATGAGTTTTTTGTAGGGCTGTCAAAAGATTAATCACGATTAATCACATCCAAAATAAAAGTTTGTGTTTGCATAATATATGTGTGTGTACTGTGTATAATTATTTATATATATATAAACACACACAATCATGTATACATTTAAGAAAAATTGGTTATATTTATATATAAAATATAAATTATATTAATGTATATACAGTATATAAATGCAAATATTTCTTAAATATATACATGAATGTGTGTGTATTTATACATAATAATTATACACAGTACACACACATATTATGCAAACACAAACTTTTATTTTGGATGTGATTAATCGTGATTAATCTTTTGACAGCCCTAGTTTCTTGTCATTCTCCAGTATAAACATCTCAGCCGATGTACACCAAACTCTCCAGTTACACACTTAGCAGTATTCTGAAGATATGTTCAGAGGGATTTGTTAATAAATCATTCCTGGTCTGATTTATGTGACATTTTAATAATAAAAATATGGCAAAAATAGATTTTTTAAGGCTATGGACAGTATATTTAGATTTCCTAGGTAATGAAAGCATATATCCTGAAATCCCTCTGAAAATCTTCTTTCATCTTGTGTGTAAAAACTAAATGAAAAAAAAAAATGTTGCACCTGGCTTTATCATATGCTGAGATCTATCTACCGAAACTATATGCAAAATTGTGCATATTTAATGAGATAATGCCTAATTTGCATAATTAAACATAGAAATTTCAAAAACTTGTAATAAATATTTTTGTTATATACTTGTGTAAGTAATCAACTGAGGAACTTTCATGGTGATATCTATTATTTTATAATTTTACCCTGTTCACCTGTAGTGTCTCGCCTTAACTTGAAGAAATTATAACAGAAATATATTAACATTTCATAGTAGGGTGTACTTCTTCAGGTAGTAGTGGTAGTAATAATAATAAGAATATTATATTATTATTATTAACAGTAATAAAGAGGATTAAAACACACAGAATCGGATTTATATCCCTTTTGCGAAAACACATTTAAAACGCCAAGTGTGCTAAAAAATGTAAATATGAATGAGAATATTCTTATTATACATATTTTACTCATGAAAAATTCTAGGGGTGCCAATAATTATGGTCAATGTGTTTTGTAGAAAAACATTTATTTCATAAATTGAGTTTCCTCCACTTTCAATTCTATTGCAATGATTTTCCTTTTAATGAAAGATCAAAAGGATTTAACAATATAGATTTAATTTTACAGGCATCTTTGATCATATTTACCAGGAGTGCCAATAATTCTGACCACAACTGTATATTAATAAATATTTGAAGCGTATTGTATGTTTTATACACAGCAAAACAAATCCTGTAGTCAAGCTGAACATCTACAGTAGATGTGAATGTTCCCAGAAGTGCGAAGTAGGAAATGTCCAAACCTGTTATTAACTCACACAATCACTCCATCCCCGTATAAAGTACACACTCCTCCCTTGTGTTGTGTGTGTTTGCGTCTCGTGTGATCTAATGTTTGCTGATCGCCTTACCCTTGCCTGGTCATCACTTCCATCATGCCTGTCGGATTTTCAATCGTTTGCTTTTTTAATGAAGTCAATACGTCACAGATTACATTTTAAAAGGTTAAAATTTGATTTGATTTCCACCAAATTTGAAAGTAAAGTTGTGTTTGCCATTACAATGTTTTTATATTCTATGTACTCCCGACAGTAAACCTATATAAAGGCAACCAATCAGATCAACGTGTGCTCGTCAACCAGTGGATCTCTGAGTGAGTGAGTGGAGGCGGGGCTCATTTGCATATTCATAATACCGCGAATACTAAATGCCGCAAGGGTGTCGAGTTATATTCAACATATTTTAAGGCAGGAAGAATTTTTTTTCAAGGAAAAAAACTTTAAATATGTAATTTTGGTGATCACAGACAAGTTTTAAGGGATGTGGTTTAATTCTAGTTTTAGTTATCTATAGCAAACCTGGTTCAGACGGACACTATCAATGCCACAGAAGTGTGTTACGGGTCTCGTTTCCATTACTGCCAGAAAAATATCTCAGCGCCAATAAGATATTAAGTGTTCATGTCCAGAAAGGCATTAAACCTCTGGACTCTTGTATTAGCGCACAAACTCTGAGCAGCTGAAAACACTTGATTTTATTTCTTCTCCCTTTGATAGAATGCATGTGAAATTCAGACCAAATTATCACTTTACGTACAGTTGCCTCTGCTTTAAGCTGGAATAACAGAGAGTATATTAACTTCTGGAAAAATTACAGACTTCACCCCCAAGCCCCCTCCCCCCACACACACCCCCAAAGAACTGAACTTGTCACGATTATATGCAAATAACTCGGATCCACTTCTTCTTCATCCTTCAGCACTCTCTCTCTCTCTCTCTCTCTCTCTTTAGCTAGAGGATGACATTGTTGCACGGCCAAATTACTTCACCACGATGAAGAACTTCGCCCTGCAGCAGCCGTCAGAGGAGTGGATGATCCTCGAGTTCTCCCAGCTGGGCTTCATCGGTGAGTCTCACACCGCTAACCTCCTCGTACAGCTCACACACACCACTAACCTCCTCGTACAGCTCACACACACACCGCTAACCTCCTCGTACAGCTCACACACACCGCCACCGCTAACCTCCTCGTACAGCTCACACACACACCACTAACCTCCTCGTACAGCTCACACACACCGCTAACCTCCTCGTACAGCTCACACACACCTGAAATGGGATTGTGGCCTCCTCTCATAAGGTTCACATTAGTCTCCGCTAATGTCATGGAGTGACACAATAAGAGCCAGACCTGTCAGTCTGGAGCATTTCATGTCCATTTATAGCCTTTACACATCAGCTTGGATACTTGCATGTTTAAAAAAACTGCTAATTTCAAGACGCTGACGTCACGTCAGGTCGTCACGTGGGTCACCCGCTCGGTAAGACGCTCGAAAGTTCAAGACGTTCGGTTAGACGTTCGGATAGCCGTTCGATCGGTCAGTCGGTCGTTCGGATGTTTGATTTTGGCACGGAGTAAGCGCCATACAGATGTTTGATTTTGGCACGGAGTAAGCGCCATACAGATGTTTGATTTTGGCACGGAGTAAGCGCCATACAGATGTTTGATTTTGGCACGGAGTAAGCGCCATACGGATGTTTGATTTTGGCACGGAGTAAGCGCCATACAGATGTTTGATTTTGGCACGGAGTAAGCGCCATACAGATGTTTGATTTTGGCACGGAGTAAGCGCCATACAGATGTTTGATTTTGGCACGGAGTAAGCGCCATACGGATGTTTGATTTTGGCACGGAGTAAGCGCCATACAGATGTTTGATTTTGGCACGGAGTAAGCGCCATACAGATGTTTGATTTTGGCACGGAGTAAGCGCCATACAGATGTTTGATTTTGGCACGGAGTAAGCGCCATACAGATGTTTGATTTTGGCACGGAGTAAGCGCCATACGGATGTTTGATTTTGGCACGGAGTAAGCGCCATACAGATGTTTGATTTTGGCACGGAGTAAGCGCCATACAGATGTTTGATTTTGGCACGGAGTAAGCGCCATACAGATGTTTGATTTTGGCACGGAGTAAGCGCCATACAGATGTTTGATTTTGGCACGGAGTAAGCGCCATACGGATGTTTGATTTTGGCACGGAGTAAGCGCCATACAGATGTTTGATTTTGGCACGGAGTAAGCGCCATACGGATGTTTGATTTTGGCACGAAGTAAGCGTCATACGGATGTTTGATTTTGGCACGGAGTAAGCGCCATACAGATGTTTGATTTTGGCACGGAGTAAGCGCCATACAGATGTTTGATTTTGGCACGGAGTAAGCGCCATACAGATGTTTGATTTTGGCACGGAGTAAGCGCCATACGGATGTTTGATTTTGGCACGGAGTAAGCGCCATACGGATGTTTGATTTTGGCACGGAGTAAGCGCCATACAGATGTTTGATTTTGGCACGGAGTAAGCGCCATACGGATGTTTGATTTTGGCACGGAGTAAGCGCCATACAGATGTTTGATTTTGGCACGGAGTAAGCGCCATACGGATGTTTGATTTTGGCACGGAGTAAGCGCCATACAGATGTTTGATTTTGGCACGGAGTAAGCGCCATACAGATGTTTGATTTTGGCACGGAGTAAGCGCCATACAGATGTTTGATTTTGGCACGGAGTAAGCGCCATACGGATGTTTGATTTTGGCACGGAGTAAGCGCCATACAGATGTTTGATTTTGGCACGGAGTAAGCGCCATACGGATGTTTGATTTTGGCACGGAGTAAGCGCCATACGGATGTTTGATTTTGGCACGGAGTAAGCGCCATACAGATGTTTGATTTTGGCACGGAGTAAGCGCCATACGGATGTTTGATTTTGGCACGGAGTAAGCGCCATACAGATGTTTGATTTTGGCACGGAGTAAGCGCCATACGGATGTTTGATTTTGGCACGGAGTAAGCGCCATACAGATGTTTGATTTTGGCACGGAGTAAGCGCCATACGGATGTTTGATTTTGGCACGGAGTAAGCGTCATACGGATGTTTGATTTTGGCACGGAGTAAGCGCCATACGGATGTTTGATTTTGGCACGGAGTAAGCGCCATACAGATGTTTGATTTTGGCACGGAGTAAGCGCCATACGGATGTTTGATTTTGGCACGGAGTAAGCGCCATACGGATGTTTGATTTTGGCACGGAGTAAGCGCCATACAGATGTTTGATTTTGGCACGGAGTAAGCGCCATACGGATGTTTGATTTTGGCACGGAGTAAGCGCCATACAGATGTTTGATTTTGGCACGGAGTAAGCGTCATACAGATGTTTGATTTTGGCACGGACTAAGCGCCATACAGATGTTTGATTTTGGCACGGAGTAAGCGCCATACAGATGTTTGATTTTGGCACGGAGTAAGCGCCATACGGATGTTTGATTTTGGCACGGAGTAAGCGCCATACGGATGTTTGATTTTGGCATGGAGTAAGCGCCATACAGATGTTTGATTTTGGCACGGAGTAAGCGCCATACGGATGTTTGATTTTGGCACGGAGTAAGCGCCATACGGATGTTTGATTTTGGCACGGAGTAAGCGCCATACAGATGTTTGATTTTGGCACGGAGTAAGCGCCATACGGATGTTTGATTTTGGCATGGAGTAAGCGCCATACGGATGTTTGATTTTGGCACGGAGTAAGCGCCATACAGATGTTTGATTTTGGCACGGAGTAAGCGCCATACGGATGTTTGATTTTGGCATGGAGTAAGCGCCATACGGATGTTTGATTTTGGCACGGAGTAAGCGCCATACGGATGTTTGATTTTGGCACGGAGTAAGCGCCATACGGATGTTTGATTTTGGCACGGAGTAAGCGCCATACGGATGTTTGATTTTGGCACGGAGTAAGCGCCATACGGATGTTTGATTTTGGCACGGAGTACCAAAATCAGTATGGTTCCTAGTATGGCTCCTGAGCGCCATAAATCACACCTCATAGACGGGCAGACGTTCTCCACACGTTATCTTCTAACGTGACGCCGCCGTGACGTCTGTATAGATCAACAGCTACACGTTATTGACGTGTCTACGTGACGTGATATTTGCATGTACGTCTCCATATAAAACCAATGGAGACGTACACGCACGTATTCACATGTTATCTGTCATGCTTGTCAGTCTCGTCGGCGAATGGAACATTTGAAGCGCCATAGTGTGTGTGTGTGTGTGTGTGTGTGTGTGTGTGTGTGTGTGTGTGTGTGTGTGTGTGTGTGTGTGTGCGCGTGCGTGCATGCGTGCGTGCGTGCGTGTGCGTGTGTGTGTGTGTGTGTGTGTGAACATGATGGGGATTGTAGATCAAGAAGACTAATCTGAGCATTTACTCATCTCACTTACACAAAAACAGATTCATATTCCTCACAATGAATAAAAACCGTAAAATGCAAACTCGAAATGCAAAAATAATATTACCCAAATCTGCTTTATGTATTTAATCTCACTTTATTAACCAATGTCTTTGCTGCTGACCTTTGATGATCAAATTCAACCATGTTAATAAGCTAAAATTACTTTAGTTAAACACATTTATGTTTTTATAGCTGCTCCCTCTACTGTTCAGTCGTGAGTTTGCGTTTCCTTCAGCCTGAGGCTTATTCACTTTTGGCCTTAGCTTTTACCAACTTTTTTGATGTTGTCATTAAAAAGCAAACAAGCTCAGCGCAGGTGAGAAGAACGAACGCAAACGTAATCCCCTTCCACTGTAAGTGCCTAACCTTGATATTTTTTAAATTGAAAACTAGAGACGGGTCTAAATCATATTTTGTGCTAACCAACATTATAGACCTATTTGACACTATAGTCTGTTTTTTAACTCGTAACGTGAACTTTTTTTCTCTTTTCTCCATTTCTTATATCCTTTACGTTTATTGCGCCCTCTAGTGCTGATGCCACTATGTCGTTACAGAAAGATTCATTCACATAATAGTCTAGATGTTGATATTGATTGAATATGTATGTCGGCCTTAAAAAATGACACAAATAATGCTTAATTTCACCTTAAAAGTTGGTATTTTGCATATATATATATACATAAAAAGGCAGTGAGCCTCCATTATATCTTTGCTCTGACCCTTGACTATCGATCTAGAAACTTAATTTCCTCATCTTGATTGCCTACTTACACAAAAACTATAGGGCAAAATGGTCCAACAACTGAGCAAGATAGGCAATTTAGCGGCCATTTTGATATGCAAATTAGAAGGTAAAAAATACACACTTTCGCTTGGGTACCAGTTTTTCTGGCTTCAGCACCCTTGAAATATGTAAGGTAGGCCGGTTCCCGACTTGTACCCATAAATGCTCCTCACTTCTTATAGAAGGCCATTTTTCTGAAATCCGTCTAGTTTATAAAGAAGGATCAGTGTATTCCTCCTTTGACGAAGCAAAGTCATTATTTAATATGTTTTCATTATTTAAATGACCCAGCTCTATTGTTCTGGTACTTCAGTTCTCTGTCCATGCATCCACAAGTTCGGCTAACGCCTCGAAACTCTGAGTTTAATCAGTCGGGGTTCAGTTAGAGGGATGAAGCTCCAGTCAGATTGCTCTGGTGTGACGTGTGGTGATGGTGATGGTGATGATGGGGATGGTGATGATGATGATGATGGTGATGGTGATGGTGATGATGATGGTGATGGGGATGATGGTGATGATGATGGTGATGGGGATGATGTTGATGATGATGATGATGGGGATGATGATGATGGCCTCGGGGGATGGGATACGGGAAAGCAGTGATTTTGAGAGCTGTGGAAACTCACCGCTGGGCCGACGAGTCTGTGAGTTAGTGGAGAAAATGAAGACGGTACGAACTCCAGCATATCAGAACAACACCTGTACGAGACGGCAAGTGTGCGTTTAAATCGGGCCTTGCGAGGATGGAAATGGTCTATAGCTTTAGCAAACAGCAGCACTTAGCATCCGGTCTTCACCGGCTTTTACATTTCATGGATTTGGCAGACGCTTTTATCCAAGGGGACATTTTATCAGGCCATGCTTTTCCTGTTGCTTTATATTTTTGTGGAAATAATATGTGACAAAACCAGTCACATGGGTCAATTTTTTTAAATGGAGAGTTGTACATAATCTGAAATCTGAATAAATAATCTTTCCAGTGATGTGTGGTGTGTTAGGATAGGACAATATTTGGTCGAGACACAACTATTGAAAATCTGGAATCTGAGGAGCAAAAAAATTTTAACATTGAGAAAATCTCCTTTAAAGTTGTGCATTTATGTTCACGATTGTGCTGCATTCACTCACAAAAATACATGTTTTATATATTTACGGTAGGACATTTACTAAATATCTTCATGGATCATGATCTTAATATCCTAATGATTTTTGTCATAAAAGAAAAATGTATAATTTTGACCCGTACGATGTATAGTTGCTATTGCCACAGATATACCCGTGCGGCTCCAGACTGGGTTTGAGTGTGTATGTTAGCTTTAACTAATATATCATGAACGATGAATAAAAGTACATTTATAAAGCTGTTAATAGCCTAAAGCAGCTCATGTACTGACTGATGTTGTGCTGGCGTGACAAACACATGTTCAGTGGATGTGTTTGCTCATCACAAGGGCTGACGGCAGACACACTCTTCTTTGTTAGCCGGATAAAATTAAATTGAAACGACTGTTCTGACACCGGCCTCGCTTCAGACGAACACAAGTCTGTGTGTGTCGCTTCTGCTGGGACTGGCGTGACCCCATGGACTTCAGTCATGGTCAAAGGTCAAAGCGTTTATTGTCATATGAGGAAAACAAGTTTCCCTGGACAATGACATTCTTTCTTTGCTGTCCACAATAAATGCCAAGACAAGTGCAAAGTATGTACAAATAAAACACACACACAAACAAAATAAAAATGCTGCAGAATAAGAATTAGACTGTATAAAATAGTAAAATATAGTACATCTATGTATGCAAATCTGCAATATTGACTACGTGTCAAACAATAATACATTAAAGTGCGATTGATGCAACAGTTAGTCCAACTATTCTAGGAGACGAGGAGGCTAATCTGAGTCCGCTGGCTATAGTCTGATAGCACCGGCAAAAGTGAAGATTATTAATGTGTCGGGGAAAAATAGCAAGGAGACATTGTAATTGTTTATTAATAATGAGTCTGTCTTGTCTGTAAAGATGAAGCTGACGAAGCGGACTCTCCATCTCGTGAACGCAAGTATAGAGAAAAACGCAACTTCTAAACGCATTACATTAACAAAGAGTTTTTGTTTTCGATTTGAATTGGTAGTTTAGACATTTCAAGCTTTAGTTCTGATGTCTGTACGGCAAGTATTCATGAGTTTGTGATCGCGCCGGCGCCTCTGTAATGCAGTAAAGCGTGTTGTACTTCAGCTTTCACACCAACACTTGGATATGCGCCGAATAATATCATTTATCTAGGTTACCGTTAGTGCGAGCGGCAATGCCAGACGGGTTATCATTTCTCTATATATGTTTAACAAGTCAAATTATGCAAATTTTGTGTGTGTGTGGAATTGATTGGCCGGTTGTGGTTTGCTATTGGCTGATCTCATGTGAGTGACAGGTTATAGCTCCGCCCTCGTCATCAGAGAATAGAAGAGATGCTGCAAGAAGAACTTATTCTGAGTCAAGATTACCAGGAACATGAGTTTAAAACAACAAGGATAAATTAACACTGAAATATTCCATTAAAAATAGGAATTTCATGGTGAGTTTAGCTGGTGAACTGCTGTCTGCTAGTGCGGGCGAGCTCGCCGTGACCTGGAGATCTGGTTATTTTTGCAGTAATGAGCAAGAGGATGATGAGGTTAAGAGGAAAACGGCCTAATAGCAGAAAAGAAGCGCGCTGACACGCCGGAGCCAAGATAAACCCCCATGATGCATCTCACCCTCCTGCACGGACACCGTGTGTGTGTGTGTGGTGTGTGACACCAGAGCATGTGACCCAGCGTGTGTGTGTGTGTCTGTGTGTGTGTGTGTGTGTGTGTGTGCATGTGCATTAACACCTCGCTCCATCAGCTCGCTTCTCTCTTTTACACACACACATGCTTATTTCTCTAGAGTCTTTCTCTGCTCTTTTACTCTAATAGGTCCCAAAGCAGCGGTGAAGCTGTGATTGATGCCGCTCTCTGTCCGTGTCACACACACACACACACACACTTTCAGCCTCCTACACACAATCACACACACAACTACATTTTTAAATAACTTTCCTCTTGCAGCATCTCTTCTCTTCTCTGATGACGGAGGCAGAGCTATAACCTGTCACTCACATGAGATCAGCCAATAGCAAACCACAACCGGCCAATCAATTCCCCACAGACGCACTCAAGCCCCGCCCACCTGTGTTCTTGTTCCTGAAGCGCTTCTCTCGATATACGGCACAGTAGACTATAGCAACTTCCCTTTAATGCCGACTTTAATTGGTTTGATCAAATCCCGGAGCAATAGTAACAGTGTTTCTTGCCTTAGAAAACCCCACTAAATATATAAACGCATACATCAGAAGTGTTTTTGTCAGAATCATGTCTTAACGTTCAGACTTTAATGATCTCCCCCTGCCTTCGCAGTGTGAACGCTAAGTTGTTCCCGCCGGAGGGATTGCATGCGTGACAGAAGCGTCTGGATGAGTGTGTTCTCCTGCTGTCAGTCAGCGTAGCGGCTAGCAGAGCGCTGTCGCTAGCAGATCCTCACGCCTCGCGCACAAGCTGCTAACTGGAGTGGTAGTGGGAAGGCAGCCATGACGAGCTGTTCACATATGCACAGCACCAGTATAAACACACACATCCACTCTTTACATCCGTGTTCCTGCAGATGCTGTTCTGTCTGAGCAACTTAGAGAAGTGTGAGAAGTGTCAGTGTCCTGTACCTCAGCTTTCACTCGCGGAAACATGCTAGTGTTGGGCAAACACTACTTTATAATGAGTATGTACTATATATACAGTGTGGGAAATTACTTTTGAAAAAACATGATGTTTTACTTAAAAATGTATTACTTCGTTACTTTTTATGGAAAGTGTGTTTCTTTTCCTCACTTGGGCTTGGCTTGCTTGTTTGTTAACAAACTAAACTTAAGTTATATTTTTTGTTTAATGTAAAGCCCCTTTGTGTGCGAGTCGGTGTGTGTGTGCGTGAGTGAGTCTGTGTGTGTGTGTGTGTGTGTGTGCGTGCGTATACACCAGGAAATGTGTCTCTGCTCTTTTACAGATAAAGAGAGACATTCCTAATGTAGAAATGCATTGTAGAGTTTCCTGGTCATTTGTATTTTTTTAGTATGTCTTCCTTGTGAAAGCCTCAGAGTTTAAAGTTAACAATAATGTAATTGTTTGGATATTAAAATGCTTTGAACTGGGATATGAGAAAGGCAACTGTGAGCCATTGGGAGGTGTGACGTTCTGGAAAGTGTATGACACATACAGTAGCTAAATACATTTTTGTTAGACAACATCTGTTTTTAAACGGACGTCACTGGAAATGTGGACATGAAGGAAAGTCAATTAAAACATGTGCTAGTTAGGGTCCTTTAGCCCTCTAGCCCTCCTCCTTCCCCAGCTCCACCTGTATAGATCTAGCCCTCCTCCTTCCTTAGCTCCACCTGTATAGATCTAGCCCTCCTCCTTCCCCAGCTCCACCTGTATAGATCTAGCCCTCCTCCTTCCTTAGCTCCACCTGTATAGATCTAGCCCTCCTCCTTCCCCAGCTCCACCTGTATAGATCTAGCCCTCCACCTTCCCCAGCTCCACCTGTATAGATCTAGCTCTACTTCTTCCCCAGCTCCACCTGTATAGATCTAGCTCTCCTCCTTCCCCAGCTCCACCTGTATAGATCTAGCCCTCCTCCTTCCCCAGCTCCACCTGTATAGATCTAGCCCTCCTCCTTCCCCAGCTCCACCTGTATAGATCTAGCCCTCCTCCTTCCCCAGCTCCACCTGTATAGATCTAGCCCTCCTCCTTCCCCAGCTCCACCTGTATAGATCTAGCCCTCCTCCTTCCCCAGCTCCACCTGTATAGATCTAGCTCTCCTCCTTCCCCAGCTCCACCTGTATAGATCTAGCCCTCCACCTTCCCCAGCTCCACCTGTATAGATCTAGCTCTCCTCCTTCCCCAGCTCCACCTGTATATATCTAGCCCTCCACCTTCCCCAGCTCCACCTGTATAGATCTAGCCCTCCACCTTCCCCAGCTCCACCTGTATAGATCTAGCTCTCCTCCTTCCCCAGCTCCACCTGTATAGATCTAGCTCTCCTCCTTCCCCAGCTCCATCTGTATAGATCTAGCCCTCCTCCTTCCTTAGCTCCACCTGTATAGATATAGCCCTCCTCCTTCCCCAGCTCCACCTGTATAGATCTAGCCCTCCTCCTTCCCCAGCTCCACCTGTATAGTCTAGCCCTCCTCCTTCCCCCGCTCCACCTGTATAGATCTAGCCCTCCTCCTTCCCCAGCTCCACCTGTATAGATCTAGCCCTCCACCTTCCCCAGCTCCACCTGTATAGATCTAGCCCTCCACCTTCCCCAGCTCCACCTGTATAGATCTAGCTCTCCTCCTTCCCCAGCTCCACCTGTATAGATCTAGCCCTCCTCCTTCCTTAGCTCCACCTGTATAGATCTAGCCCTCCTCCTTCCCCAGCTCCACCTGTATAGATCTAGCCCTCCTCCTTCCCCAGCTCCACCTGTATAGATCTAGCCCTCCACCTTCCCCAGCTCCACCTGTATAGATCTAGCTCTCCTCCTTCCCCAGCTCCACCTGTATAGATCTAGCTCTCCTCCTTCCCCAGCTCCATCTGTATAGATCTAGCCCTCCTCCTTCCTTAGCTCCACCTGTATAGATCTAGCCCTCCTCCTTCCCCAGCTCCACCTGTATAGATCTAACCCTCCTCCTTCCCCAGCTCCACCTGTATAGATCTAGCCCTCCTCCTTCCCCAGCTCCACCTGTATAGATATAGCCCTCCTCCTTCCCCAGCTCCACCTGTATAGATCAAGCCCTCCTCCTTCCCCAGCTCCACCTGTATAGATCTAGCCCTCCTCCTTCCCCAGCTCCACCTGTATAGATCAAGCCCTCCTCCTTCCCCAGCTCCACCTGTATAGATCTAGCCCTCCTCCTTCCCCAGCTCCACCTGTATAGATCAAGCCCTCCTCCTTCCCCAGCTCCACCTGTATAGATCTAGCCCTCCTCCTTCCCCAGCTCCACCTGTATAGATATAGCCCTCCTCCTTCCCCAGCTCCACCTGTATAGATCTAGCCCTCCTCCTTCCCCAGCTCCACCTGTATAGATCTAGCCCTCCTCCTTCCCCAGCTCCACCTGTATAGATCTAGATCTACTTCTTCCCCAGCTCCACCTGTATAGATCTAGATCTACTTCTTCCCCAGCTCCACCTGTATAGATCTAGCTCTACTCCTTCCCCAGCTCCACCTGTTTAGATCTAGCCCTCCTCCTTCCCCAGCTCCACCTGTATAGATCAAGCCCTCCTCCTTCCCCAGCTCCACCTGTATAGATCAAGCCCTCCTCCTTCCCCAGCTCCACCTGTATAGATCTAGCCCTCCTCCTTCCCCAGCTCCACCTGTATAGATCTAGCTCTACTTCTTCCCCAGCTCCACCTGTATAGATCTAGCCCTCCTCCTTCCCCAGCTCCACCTGTATAGATCTAGCCCTCCTCCTTCCCCAGCTCCACCTGTATAGATCTAGCCCTCCTCCTTCCCCAGCTCCACCTGTATAGATCAAGCCCTCCTCCTTCCCCAGCTCCACCTGTATAGATCTAGCCCTCCTCCTTCCCCAGCTCCACCTGTACTTGGGCCGCACCGTTAGTGATGTCATATGCTGTTGCCAGCCAATGTCATCTTCGTGTTTACACACGTGCTTCAGACACCGGTCACGCTGAAGGCGTTCCCCAAAGCATTCAAAAAGGGAACCACAACTTGCTTGCTCTGAATATTTTATGAAATATGTGAAACATTTATTAAAGAGGCTATGCCCTTGCTGTAGTTCTCAGGCTCTACTAGAACAGGTTTTCCTGCTTGAATGTTGATTATTTTCCTCATATTCTCCATTGTTGCGGCTCCTCTCTTCCCAGTCTGTCAGTAACGCTCTGTTTACTTCCTGTCTCTATGAAGCCCCGCCTTCTGAAAAGCTAACTGCTCTGATTGGTCGGCTGGAGCAGTGTGTTGTTATTGGTCGAGCGCTTCTAATGTGTTTGGGAAATGTCCCGCCCCTTACCATAACCGCCAGTTTAACACACCACTAACTAACTCAACCAGACCCCGCCCCTTTATTCTGCGTATTAATTATTATAATGAGGAATTTTGTGACGTGTTCGTTCCCGGAAGAAACTCGAGACTACAATGGAGGCGTTTCAGGAGTTCAGAAACACTGACGCTGATATAGAGAAGAACTCCCGCTGGAGGGACTTTGTGCTTTAAAATTTTGCAGAGCTTTTTCATGTTTCAAACTCAAACAGCAACATTAAAGATGAAGATGGAAAAAGACAAATTAGGACCCCCTTATTAAAGTAAATAAGGTCAATGTTGATTTCATGTTAACTAAGAATGACAGTGATCATAGAAGAACAGACAGGATTACAGTAACATCAGAGAAAAATAAGTCAGTGAGTAATAGTGATCTCTACCTCACATGTAATAAAGTACTCGTGTTTTTCAGGAAGAAAGAAAGACAAATGAACAGAGAGCCTTAAATGTGGAGGTGAATACTGATGTGTGTGTGTGTGTGTGTGTGTGTGTGTGTGTGTGTGTGTGTGTGTGACGATGTGAAGGTGAAGCAGCACATGCTCTCGATTCAGGGATCATTTATTACACACACACACACACACACACACAGAGACACACACACACACACAGCCTTGAATAGCTGCCAAAGCTTTTCACAAATGGAGAGCTGAAGATATTCTAACGTCTAAAAGCAAAAGCACTTGTAGGGCTGATTAATCTCTCTGTGCCCTAGAAGATCTATGAGGAGTTTATTGCTCTTTGTTTTATACATTTATTCATGTTGAAATATTTATTCTAATTAATTATTGATCTTAAATCATTCTGTCTGGATAGCATTCTTTTTGACTTTGTCTGTTCAGTGTTCATTCAGTTTATGTGTGTGTGTGTGTGTGTGAGTGAGTGAGTGAGTGAGTGAGTGAGTGAGTGAGTGAGTGAGTGAGTGAGTGAGTGAGTGAGTGAGTGAGTGAGTGAGTGAGTGAGTGAGTGAGTGTGCGTGTGAGTGAGTGTGTGTGAGTGAGTGAGTGAGTGAGTGAGTGAGTGAGTGAGTGAGTGAGTGAGTGTGTGTGTGAGTGAGTGAGTGAGTGAGTGTGTGTGAGTGAGTGAGTGAGTGAGTGAGTGAGTGAGTGAGTGAGTGAGTGAGTGAGTGTGTGAGTGAGTGAGTGTGTGAGTGAGTGTGTGAGTGAGTGTGTGAGTGAGTGTGTGAGTGAGTGAGTGTGTGAGTGAGTGAGTGAGTGAGTGAGTGAGTGTGTGTGTGAGTGAGTGAGTGAGTGAGTGAGTGAGTGAGTGAGTGAGTGAGTGAGTGAGTGAGTGAGTGAGTGTGTGAGTGAGTGTGTGAGTGAGTGAGTGAGTGAGTGTGCGTGAGTGTGCGTGTGAGTGAGTGAGTGAGTGAGTGAGTGAGTGAGTGAGTGTGTGTGTGAGTGTGTGAGTGAGTGTGCGTGAGTGTGCGTGTGAGTGAGTGAGTGAGTGAGTGAGTGTGTGTGTGAGTGTGTGAGTGAGTGAGTGAGTGTGTGTGAGTGAGTGAGTGAGTGAGTGAGTGAGTGAGTGTGTGAGTGAGTGAGTGTGTGAGTGAGTGTGTGAGTGAGTGTGTGAGTGAGTGTGTGAGTGAGTGAGTGAGTGTGTGAGTGAGTGAGTGAGTGAGTGAGTGTGTGAGTGAGTGAGTGAGTGAGTGAGTGAGTGAGTGTGTGAGTGAGTGTGTGAGTGAGTGAGTGAGTGAGTGAGTGAGTGAGTGAGTGAGTGAGTGAGTGTGCGTGAGTGTGCGTGTGAGTGAGTGAGTGAGTGAGTGAGTGAGTGAGTGTGTGTGTGAGTGTGTGAGTGAGTGTGCGTGAGTGTGCGTGTGAGTGAGTGAGTGAGTGAGTGAGAGAGTGAGTGAGTGAGTGAGTGAGTGTGTGTGTGAGTGTGTGAGTGAGTGAGTGTGTGAGTGAGTGTGTGAGTGAGTGAGTGTGTGAGTGTGTGTGTGAGTGAGTGAGTGAGTGAGTGAGTGAGTGAGTGAGTGAGTGAGTGAGTGAGTGAGTGAGTGTGTGAGTGTGTGAGTGAGTGAGTGAGTGAGTGAGTGTGAGTGAGTGAGTGAGTGAGTGAGTGTGTGTGTGAGTGTGTGAGTGAGTGAGTGTGTGAGTGAGTGTGTGAGTGAGTGTGTGAGTGAGTGAGTGAGTGAGTGAGTGAGTGAGTGTGTGAGTGAGTGAGTGAGTGAGTGAGTGAGTGTGAGTGAGTGAGTGAGTGAGTGAGTGAGTGAGTGAGTGTGTGAGTGAGTGAGTGAGTGAGTGTGTGTGAGTGAGTGAGTGAGTGAGTGAGTGAGTGAGTGAGTGAGTGAGTGAGTGAGTGAGTGTGTGAGTGAGTGAGTGAGTGAGTGTGTGTGAGTGAGTGAGTGAGTGAGTGAGTCAATACTTCAGCACTAGTGGTCAATGTTAGCCTGTGTGTGGGTCTTACACTGATGATACTAAACTAGTCTTTACAACATCAAACTTCTCACTTAGCCAAACCTCTCAAAACCCCTGTCACCCCTACACACGTGCTTATTAATTATGAAGCAGCCATTAAAAACATCTGTGTATTACAGTTTAAATAAGAATTTTCATCCCTCTCTTGTAAATTGTTTTGATTAGATGAGATAACATTTTAATCTGTCATATGGTCATGCTATAATGTACCTCACATATGGGGCATGTTGTCACATCCACTTCCATTCTTTCTGGATATATCAAGAGAAAAGTATACACTGTGTTAATGAAACATAACCACATAATTGTACTAGACGTGGGAAAAAATAAAACCGTAAGTAGGTTTACACACACCGAGAAAGTGTAAGAGCGTCAGGTTGTGCCCGCTCTCTCCTAGACTCAGGCTATATTGTAATATGTAATTTGATACATGTATATTGTAATATGATTTAGGCTTCATGCGCATGAAAGCTGATCTGTGGGATGAGTGTGTGCGGATGTCAGATCAGAGCTGATGTGTGTTGATCTGGAGACGCAGGACGTTTCTGTGGTTGATGATGTCGGAGTGTAATTCATAATGCATAAAAACGGATGTCTCTTCTATTATAGATTACCAACAAGCCCTAAGCCAGCAGCCAATCAGATCCTCTGTGACCCAGACCGGTTTTAAAAACTTAATTAGAGGGCAATAAAAGCGCAGTTATGAAGAACATCCTTCCTCCTGAATCTGATCTCATTTCATTTGATGAATCGAATTAATTTAATGTTTTAAGAAAAACCGTATCATTTATGTAGAACATCTAAAGTTATTTGCTGCACCACCTCAGAGGAGCCTTGAGTCGTTAATGTGAAGATGTAATTACTCTAGAGCGCCTTTCCTCTGACTGCAATCGTGTTTCCTTTTCCTTCATCTCTCCTCCCTGGAGTTCCTTGTTTAAATCCGTGTTGAAAGTTTAAATGCGTATGAGTTATGAGTTGTGAGTTATGAGTTATGAGTTGTGAGTTATGAGTTGTGAGTTGTGAGTTGTGAGTTGTGAGTTATGAGTTGTGAGTTATGAGTTATGAGTTGTGAGTTGTGAGTTGTGAGTTGTGAGTTGTGAGTTGTGAGTTAAGTTGTGAGTTAAGTTGTGAGTTATGAGTTATGAGTTGTGAGTTATGAGTTGTGAGTTATGAGTTGTGAGTTGTGAGTTATGAGTTATGAGTTGTGAGTTGTGAGTTATGAGTTGTGAGTTATGAGTTATGAGTTATGAGTTATGAGTTATGAGTTATGAGTTGTGAGTTGTGAGTTGTGAGTTATGAGTTATGAGTTGTGAGTTGTGAGTTGTGAGTTATGAGTTATGAGTTGTGAGTTGTGAGTTGTGAGTTGTGAGTTATGAGTTATGAGTTGTGAGTTGTGAGTTATGAGTTGTGAGTTATGAGTTATGAGTTGTGAGTTGTGAGTTGTGAGTTGTGAGTTATAAGTTATGAGTTGTGAGTTGTGAGTTATGAGTTATGAGTTGTGAGTTGTGAGTTAAGTTGTGAGTTGTGAGTTGTGAGTTGTGAGTTGTGAGATGTGAGTTGTGAGTTATAAGTTATGAGTTGTGAGTTGTGAGTTAAGTTGTGAGTTGTGAGTTGTGAGTTGTGAGTTGTGAGATGTGAGTTGTGAGTTGTGAGTTGTGAGTTATGAGTTATGAGTTATGAGTTGTGAGTTGTGAGTTGTGAGTTATGAGTTATGAGTTGTGAGTTGTGAGTTGTGAGTTGTGAGTTATGAGTTGTGAGTTGTGAGTTGTGAGTTAAGTTGTGAGTTGTGAGTTGTGAGATGTGAGTTGTGAGTTGTGAGTTGTGAGTTGTGAGTTATGAGTTGTGAGTTGTGAGTTAAGTTGTGAGTTGTGAGTTGTGAGTTGTGAGATGTGAGTTGTGAGTTGTGAGTTGTGAGTTGTGAGTTGTGAGTTCTGAGTTCTGAGTTCTGAGTTCTGAGTTCTGAGTTCTGAGTTGTGAGTTGTGAGTTCTGAGTTGTGGGTTGTGAGTTGTGAGTTGTGAGTTGTGAGATGTGAGTTGTGAGTTGTGAGTTGTGAGTTGTGAGTTAAGTTGTGAGTTGTGAGTTGTGAGTTGTGAGTTGTGAGATGTGAGTTGTGAGTTGTGAGTTGTGAGTTGTGAGTTCTGAGTTCTGAGTTCTGAGTTGTGAGTTGTGAGTTCTGAGTTCTGAGTTCTGAGTTCTGAGTTCTGAGTTCTGAGTTCTGAGTTGTGAGTTGTGAGTTGTGAGTTCTGAGTTCTGAGTTGTGGGTTGTGAGTTGTGAGTTCTGGGTTGTGAGTTCTGAGTTGTGAGTTCTGAGTTGTGGGTTGTGGGTTGTGAGTTCTGAGTTCTGGGTTGTGGGTTCTGAGTTCTGAGTTCTGAGTTGTGGGTTGTGGGTTCTGAGTTCTGAGTTCTGAGTTCTGAGTTCTGAGTTCTGGGTTGTGAGTTCTGAGTTCTGAGTTGTGGGTTGTGGGTTGTGAGTTCTGAGTTCTGAGTTGTGAGTTGTGGGTTGTGGGTTGTGGGTTGTGGGTTCTGAGTTCTGAGTTCTGAGTTGTGGGTTGTGGGTTGTGAGTTCTGAGTTCTGAGTTCTGAGTTCTGAGTTCTGAGTTCTGAGTTGTGGGTTGTGGGTTGTGGGTTGTGAGTTCTGAGTTCTGAGTTGTGGGTTCTGAGTTCTGAGTTGTGGGTTCTGAGTTCTGAGTTCTGAGTTCTGAGTTGTGGGTTCTGAGTTCTGAGTTGTGGGTTCTGAGTTCTGAGTTCTGAGTTCTGAGTTCTGAGTTCTGAGTTGTGGGTTGTGGGTTGTGAGTTCTGAGTTGTGAGTTGTGGGTTGTGGGTTGTGGGTTGTGAGTTCTGAGTTCTGGGTTGTGGGTTGTGAGTTGTGAGTTGTGAGTTGTGAGTTGTGAGTTGTGAGTTGTGGGTTGTGGGTTGTGAGTTCTGAGTTCTGAGTTCTGAGTTCTGAGTTGTGAGTTGTGGGTTGTGAGTTCTGAGTTCTGAGTTCTGAGTTGTGAGTTCTGAGTTGTGGGTTGTGAGTTGTGAGTTGTGAGTTGTGAGTTTTGAGTTCTGAGTTTTGAGTTCTGAGTTCTGAGTTCTGAGTTCTGAGTTCTGAGTTGTGGGTTGTGAGTTGTGAGTTGTGAGTTGTGAGTTGTGAGTTGTGAGTTGTGAGTTTTGAGTTCTGAGTTCTGAGTTTTGAGTTCTGAGTTCTGAGTTCTGAGTTGTGAGTTTAGATCCTGACTCTAGTCCAGTTCCTCAGGACTGAATGTGTGTCTGCGGTCTCGTGGTCATCAATCTGCTTTGCTTATTTCAGGGAAGATGTTCAAGTCGTTAGACCTGCCGCTGATCGTGGAGTTTATGCTAATGTTCTACAAAGACAAGCCCATTGATTGGCTGCTGGACCACATCATGTGGGTGAAGGTGTGCAACCCAGAAAAAGACGCGGTAAGAATTATACATCTCTGTTTTCTTATTCTAATTATGCTTAATATTATTTGTTCATTCACTATATAAATCATTATCGTGTCTCTCCTTAACATGTAAAGATTGATTGTAATAATAATAGAATGCGTAAAGTCTTGAAACCAGTTCACCTCGTAAACATCTGCCAGTGACCAAATTCACTTTAACCCTTGTGCGCTGTTCGGTTTTTTGTGTTCACCCTTTATGGAGCGGGTCAAATTTACCCTAATTCGCCTTTGGCTAAGCCCCGCCCCCCTTAGTTACTGTTGCTACTGACTATGGCAAATGTAAAATAAAGTAGCGTTCAGCCCTATAACTTGTGTTGACCAATGCATCAAATAAAACTACAGCATCCTAGTCATTCATTCACAAAGCTGCACATGTCACTTGTGGCACCAAAGAAAATTTTATAATACTCTTCCCATCATTCATTGGTTAACCAACAGGTCTCTCCCATGTGGAAGCCAGTTTCTGCCTAAAAGTCAAAAATAAAAAACAAAAAAGATAATTTTGAGATAAAGTTTAAAATAAACTTTTTTTTGTAAACTTTTAATATCAACATTTGTCAAACATTACAAAATATATATATATATGAACATGATTTATGAAAATGTTTTTTAACCATTTTTAAAAACAGTTTTGTTTTGACAAAATTTTATTATTATTGATTAACAGTATACTTTTTATGTTTTCATATATATATATATATTTTACTTTTTATGCTTAGAACATCATAACTGATAAATTAAATAGCTGTATAATGAAAATAATGTTTACTTTTCCTAAGTTGGCTCAACTTTTGTTTTGTAGACTCATTTCATAAAGTCAAGAAATTACTTCTGACATGATGAGCAAACAGCGAGTGTGTGTTTTCTGCATATGAATTTCTTGCACTTTACACACGGCGCTGGTTTTGCTCTCGCACTGGATGGGCGCACACACACACACACACACCTCACATCACAAGTGCCCTGCCATACATAACATACATGTTTTTATTTTGTGTCTGTACAGTTTCTTTTGAACAGCTGCCTATGAGGGTCAAATTGACACTATTAGTAATAGTATGAACGTATAGTAAAGAAAAAAACATAGGTTAACCAGTATTTCCAACAACTAGAAAATCGAAACGGGTTAAATTGACCCGCAACACAACACAAGGGGTAAATAATGGCACAGCTAGCTGTTAAAGTCGCAGTTCATAAATATTCATAATGAAATCTGCTTCTGTTTCTCCGCTGAACGTCCAGGAACCCAAACCTTGAAGCTTCAGAAGAACATCGAGCCGTTTAATCTGTTTAAATTGTAATAATATATCACAATATTAGTCTTTTTACTGTATTTGTTTTAATCACATGAATAAATGATCCTAATGAATACTTTTTGAATAGTGTATATTATCCCAAAAATGACAATTTTTGAAGAGGTTTGGTTCATCCTCAGAAATACTAATAGATCATATAGAAATCAGAACCAGAATAGTCAAATCCCGTATGATTCGCATCCCGTAGTCCCAAACCCAACACATGTAATCAGTCTTCTGGAGAGACACGGTCACTTTATATGACCAACAGATTTCATTTCAGAAACCGGGCCTAAAGATAACCTGCCAGTGACTGACGGAAATATTCATATTTTTTACCGGCCCTGAAACTGTGTTTGTAAAGCAGGCGATAATGACACTAATATATTTACAGTTCTCTATTCCAATTTCAGGACCACAGCTAAAACTACTAGCCTAACTAATATACATGTACAATATTATTAAAGACAAGTAAACCGTCAGTAATTAAATAAAGAACAAAATCTAATTACAAGCTAAAGCACAAATAAACTCAATATAACGGATTAAATAAACTGTGTTTTTCAGGACTGATAGTATTTTTCAGGGGAAATTTAATAAAGTAAGCAAATGTAAAATAACACTATTCTTCACTGTATTAATTAAACATCCTTATTGATTAATCCTTGAGTTATTCAGTCGAGAGCAGTGTGTGACTCTCTGTCCTGTGTTGTGTGATGAACATTATAAACACACACATCACAGGAATATTAGGCTTCTGTCACTTTAAGAGTGGATGCACGGATCTAATACACTGATACACACGTTTACTTTCTCACTGATTACGTTCTCTTAACACATAACCGACTATGTTTGCCATGTTTGTACTATTTTTGACATAATTGTGTGTGAATTTGTCGCTCAAGCAGAAGGAGACGTGAAAGCTCAGGTTAGTGTCCGTGAGCTGTGTGAGACGCAGTGTGTGTGTGTGTGTGAGCGCTTTACGGCTTCTTCTGCGTGAGCTCGGTTCTAGCCTGAGCCGTTAGTTGAGAGTGTGTGTATGAGAGTGTGTGTAGTTGTGCTGTGATGTAAGTGACGTCTTCTGTCCCACAGAAACATTGTGACCGTCAGAAAGCAAACCTGCGCATCCGCTTCAAACCGTCTCTCTTCCAGCACGTCGGGACACACTCCTCCCTCGCCGGGAAGATCCAGAAACTCAAGGTGACCTGTGTGTGTGTGTGTGTGTGTGTGTGTGTGTGTGTGTGTGTGTGTGTGTGTGTGTGTGTGTGTGTGTGTGTGTGTGTGTGTGTGTGTGTGTGTGTGTGTGTGTGTGTGTGTGTGTGTGTGTGTGTGTGTGTGTGTGTGTGTGTGTGTGTGTGTGTGTGTGTGTGTGTGTGTGTGTGACGCTCCATTTATCCCTGCCTCAATCACGGCCGTTGTTCTGTGTCGCTAGTCATTCATTTTCTAGACAACTGCTTATGTATTTCGTATCAACTTGACATGTTTTCACACTACAGTTTGTGGAGTAAACACAAGTGTGTTTGAGGTTTGATTTCAGAAACACTCAGAAAGCATTCCAGCTGTCGTCAATCCACATCACAACCCAGTAAATATACTGGAATATTAAAATGATATTGACATTTTAACCCTCGGGTGCTGTTCGGCCATTTTGTTTAGAAAGTTTTCTTCATGGGAATGGTACGGATCTTGGTAACGGTTTTGGCACTTGCCGTGTGAACACAGGAATAAATGATGGCCGTGACTGGAGGAGGTGAACTGGTCCTGACAGTAACACACACACACACACACTTGTGCTGCTCGCGGTCAGAAACGAGCGCATTGTAAATGAACGAGAGGACGTTCCTCTAGTGGAAGCGTTTGGTACTGCAGCCGAACATTTTTATATACGTTTCATTTAGCACATTTCAGTTCAGCACTGCTTTACTTGGAGGGTTATGTTTGCTTTTTATCCATTATCCATTTAAAAAATATATATCTAGACACTTTAAACGTAACTTTAATATTACAACAAGAAAAAAAAGTTGAAATGTTTTATTTTGACACAAAGTTCCAGTTATTGCAGGAACACCCAAGCACTGTGTGTGTGTGTGTGTTCAGGATAAGGACTTCGGGAAGCAGACGCTGCATAAAGGTCACGCTAACCCGCTAGCGGAGGTCACCACCAGCCTGAAGACCTACCAGCACTTCACACTGGAGAAGGCCTATCTGGGGGAGGACTTCTTCTGGGCCTTCACTCCGGTGGCCGGAGACTTCATCCGCATCCGCTTCTTCACACCCGTGCGTGTAGAGAGGTGTGTGCACACACACACACACACACACACTCACTCACACTCACACACTCACGCACACACACACACACACACTCTATCTGGGGGAGGACTTCTTCTGGGCCTTCACTCCGGTGGCCGGAGACTTCATCCGCATCCGCTTCTTCACACCCGTGCGTGTAGAGAGGTGTGTACACACGGCTATCACACACACACACACACACACACACACACACACACACACGCATCCGCTTCTTCACACCCGTGCGTGTAGAGAGGTGTGTACACACGGCTATCACACACACACACACACACACACACACACACACACACACACACACACACACACACACACACACACACGCATCCGCTTCTTCACACCCGTGCGTGTAGAGAGGTGTGTACACACGGCTATCACACACACACACACACACACACATCCGCTTCATCACACCCGTGCGTGTAGAGAGGTGTGTACACACGGCTATCACACACACACACACACACACACACACACACACACATCCGCTTCTTCACATCCGTGCGTGTAGAGAGGTGTGTACACACGGCTATCACACACACACACACACACACATCCGCTTCTTCACACCCGTGCGTGTAGAGAGGTGTGTACACACGGCTATCACACACACACACACACATCCGCTTCTTCACACCCGTGCGTGTAGAGAGGTGTGTACACACGGCTATCACACACACACACACACACACATCCGCTTCTTCACACCCGTGCGTGTGGAGAGGTGTGTACACACGGCTATCACACACACACACACACACACACACACGCATCCGCTTCTTTACACCCGTGCGGGTAGAGAGGTGTGTACACACACACACACACACACACACACACACACGCTTCTTCACACCTGTGCGTGTAGAGAGGTGTGTACACACACACACACACACACACACACGCTTCTTCACACCTGTGCGTGTAGAGAGGTGTGTACACACACACACACACACACACACACGCTTCTTCACACCTGTGCGGGTAGAGAGGTGTGTACACACACACACACACACACACACACACGCTTCTTCACACCTGTGCGTGTAGAGAGGTGTGTACACACGGCTATCACACACACACACACACACCCGCGCGCACACTCACACACACACACACACACACACACGCACACACACAGACACACACGCACACACACACACACACATACACGCATCTAAAATAAAAGTTTGTGTTTACATAATATATGTGTGTGTGTACTGTGTATAATTATTTTGTATATATAAATACACACACATGCTTGTATATATTTAAGAAACGTGTTATTTATTTATAAAATATTTATATTTATATATAATATAAATTATATATAAATATATTTACAGTATATATATACATACAAATATTTCTTAAATATATACATGCATATGTGTATAAAATAATTATACACAGTACACACACACATATATTATGTAAACACACACTTTTATTTTAGATTCGCAATAATCATTTAATCGTTGCACAGACCTACTTTATTCCTCAAAAATAAAAGCAAAAAGAGGATTTGAAATGCAAAAAGTTAAGAATTTAGGATTGTAACTTGCAGTGTAAAATAGAATTATTATTATTATTATTGTAAATATAATTTTCTATTTGACCAGTTTGTGAATGTAATGTGGACTGAGACACAATCACAACTAAAAACTGTCCATTTACAGTCCAGCTACAACGCTTACTAAAGAACAATAAAATGCTTTATTAATTTCCTTGCCTGTCGTGTGAGCATTAACAAACATCAGACAATCATAAACATCCAAAAGTGGTGTTCAATTATTGAAATATTAACTTGAGATCTCAAAGGAGACTTCAAGTAAATATTTTACGTCCAAGGGGTTCGGCTGACAAGAGTGTTTGAGAATCTGCAAATCATCTTCTAAAGCAGAATCTGGCTTACACTACAGCTGTGTGTGTGTGTGTGTGTGTGTGTGTGTGTGTGTGTGTGTGTGTGTGTGTGTGTGTGTGTGTGTGTGTGTGTGTGTGTGTGTGTGTGTGTGTGTGTGTGTGTGCGCGTGTGTGTGTGCGCGTGTGTGCGTGTGTGCGTGTGTGTGTGTGCGTGTGTGTGTGTGTGTGTGTGTGTGTGTGTGTGTGTGTGTGTGTGTGTGTGTGCGTGTGTGCGCGTGTGTGTGTGTGTGTGTGTGTGTGCGCGCGTGTGTGTGCGTGCGTGTGTTTATAATGTCAGCTGTGAGTCGAGTGCTGTTGTGCTGTGAGTGTTTCAAACAAGTAAATTATGAGCTATTATTTCCTTTCCCTGGAAGGTTTCTGCCTGTGACTGAAGCACAAGTGTGTTGTGTGTTGTGTAATCGAGCCGGTCTCGCTCACACCAGAGGATAATGCATCAATCATCATGAGCCGCAGTCATCCATACATTTTTAACCCAAATGGACAGTCCATGCATATTTCAGGATTAATTGAGAGCTAATAGTGTTCAGGCTGAGTGAGAGCGTCTGACCATCACTCACTGGCTACAGACGTCCCAGTTTAACCAGCGCTGGTGTCCGTCTCTACATGTGTGATTATACAGACGTCCCAGTTTAACCAGCGCTGGTGTCCGTCTCTACATGTGTGATTATACAGACGTCCCAGTTTAACCAGCGCTGGTGTCCGTCTCTACACGTGTGATTATACAGAAGTCCCAGTTTAACCAGCGCTGGTGTCCGTCTCTACATGTGTGATTATACAGAAGTCCCAGTTTAACCAGCGCAGGTGTCCGTCTCTACATGTGTGATTATACAGACGTCCCAGTTTAACCAGCGCTGGTGTCCGTCTCTACATGTGTGATTATACAGACGTCCCAGTTTAACCAGCGCTGGTGTCCGTCTCTACATGTGTGATTATACAGACGTCCCAGTTTAACCAGCGCTGGTGTCCGTCTCTACACGTGTGATTATACAGAAGTCCCAGTTTAACCAGCGCAGGTGTCCGTCTCTACATGTGTGATTATACAGACGTCCCAGTTTAACCAGCGCTGGTGTCCGTCTCTACATGTGTGATTATACAGACGTCCCAGTTTAACCAGCGCTGGTGTCCGTCTCTACATGTGTGATTATACAGACGTCCCAGTTTAACCAGCGCTGGTGTCCGTCTCTACATGTGTGATTATACAGAAGTCCCAGTTTAACCAGCGCTGGTGTCCGTCTCTACATGTGTGATTATACAGACGTCCCAGTTTAACCAGCGCAGGTGTCCGTCTCTACATGTGTGATTATACAGAAGTCCCAGTTTAACCAGCGTGGTGTCCGTCTCTACATGTGTGATTATACAGAAGTCCCAGTTTAACCAGCGCAGGTGTCCGCCTCTACATGTGTGATTATACAGAAGTCCCAGTTTAACCAGCGCTGATGTCTGTCTCTACATGTGTGATTATACAGACGTCCCAGTTTAACCAGTGCAGGTGTCCGTCTCTACATGTGTGATTATACAGAAGTCCCAGTTTAACCAGCGCTGGTGTCCATCTCTACATGTGTGATTATACAGAAGTCCCAGTTTAACCAGCGCTGGTGTCCGTCTCTACATGTGTGATTATACAGACGTCCCAGTTTAACCAGCGCAGGTGTCCGTCTCTACATGTGTGATTATACAGACGTCCCAGTTTAACCAGCGCTGGTGTCCGTCTCTACATGTGTGATTATACAGAAGTCCCAGTTTAACCAGCGTGGTGTCCGTCTCTACATGTGTGATTATACAGAAGTCCCAGTTTAACCAGCGTGGTGTATTTCCTTGAGAGTGTGGTAAACATGTGATGAAGTCCAAGAAAATGTGAGACCAAGGGCGTCTTGGAATACAAAGTGTGTGCAGCAAGCCTTGAGGGTGGGTCCTAGGCTCCTTATTCTGGGCACAAACGGAGCAAGCAGTGACGAAGGCTGCTGCAGTTGGGCCCTCTTGACAGCCGTCTCAATATCCCACTGGATGGGGGCCACCACCCTGGAAGTGGGGATAATGGGTTCTGGAACGGACTCCACCTCTTGTGGCTCAAACTGTTTCGAGAGTGCATCTGGTCTGAGATTCTTGGAACCTGGGCGATAGGAAAGAGTAAAGTTAAATCGGTTAAAAAAGAGGGCCCAACGAGCTTGTCAAGAATTCAACCTCTTAGCCTCCCGGATGTAAGTGAGGTTTCTGTGGTCCGTCCATATGAGGAAAGGGTGTTTGGTCCCCTCCAGCCAATGCCTCCACGAGAGAAAAATGCACACGA
>NC_136887.1:2339825-2372325 GCF_949152265.1 Phoxinus phoxinus
AACTCGGCCGGATATAGGAAATTAGCGGGGAATGCCCTGGAGAAAGGAGTATTTGTGGTCTGTTTTATGCTGTTAATGCAGTTTGGGAAATTAGAGCGTCGCTCTTCTGGGGGTTTTGAACATATTCGTCTTCTCTTGGGTCAAATCACAGCTTTTCTGTCCAAGAAGTTACAGTTGCCAGGGACGCAGACACAATGTGTGTAAACCCAATATTTTTGCATCTGAAGTCTTTATACAGTCATGGCCAAAATTGTTGGCACCCCTGGTAAATATGATCAAAACTGGCTGTAAAAAATAAATCTGCATTGTTTATCCTTTTGATCTTTCATTCAAAAAATTGCCAAAATTCTAACCTTTCATTGAAGCAAGAGAATTGAAAGTGGGGAACATGTAAATGGAGAAGAGAAGTGGTCCCAGCACTGAGCCCTGAGGCACTCCAGTAGCTAGATGTTGGGTCTTAGACACCTCACCCCTCCACGACACCCTCAAGGACTTACTGAGGGGGAAGACTTGAACCACTAGAGTGCTGGAGATGCCCTTCATCAACAGGAACAGCTGCAGTGAATGTGTGCGCTGATCTTCACTCTTAAAAATAAAGGGTCTTTATTGGCAGTAATGGTTCCAAAAAGAACCTTTAAAATTCATGCACTCTTAAAAATATATTGCAAAAGTTTGCCATAGAAGAACCACTTTTGGTTCCCCAAAGAACCCTTTCAGTGATCAGTTCTTAAAATAACTTAGCGTTAATAAATATTTTTGTATAAATCGAAAGAACCCCTTTCCACTATAAAGAACCTTTTGTGCAATGGAAAGATTCCATGGATGTTAGATGCTCTCCAATAAATAACCTTTATATTTAAGAGTGTTCCTCCCTCTAAATGTCAGCTCAGGGCTCCTGCGTCACTTCTCTTTAATGCTTCCTTCTCACTTTAATTATTTTTGCTGTCATTTTTGTTTTATCTTGACAGAAAAGCAGAAACACAGATTGGTTCAATATATCACTTTCTGAAGAATCTCTGCCAAAACTGACATTTTTTTTAATAAAGGAATATCACCTCAGATCTGGAAAAATACAGTTGCACTCGCTTTCATAAACTGCTCATTCATATAAAGATTATTGCATGCAACAGATTAAAGGGCTAAATTAGATTTTTATATTCCATGAAGAAAAGAATTGTGTCCGACTCCGTGCAAAACTCATCCCCAGTGCTGTGGGTGGTTGCTAGGATGTTCTGGGTGGTTGCTAGGTGGTTTGATAAAAGCAAAAGCTGAAGTCTCTCTGATAATCCACTCTGTAGATATGGCTGGCATTATCAGATATCAAATATTTGAAATACTGTATTTATGTTGTTTCCACATTAATTTGGAGATGTCAGTTTGAATATATTTATGATTTAAAAAAATGTTTAATTGATTGAAAGCCTTTTGCAACCCTGTTACCAATATATATATATATATATATTTTTTTTTTTTTTTTTTTTTTTTTCTTCTTCTCTGGATATAGTTTTAAAGTTGCGAGATGCATGTTTAGTCTAAATTAATGTATCACAGACAGGACTAGCTAGTTTGAGTCAAAATATTGGTTACTGATAAACCCACACATTCAAGAAACATAATATAAAAGGGTTGAGCTTAACAAAACAGTGTTGTGTAAAAAAATAAATAAATTGGAAAGAAATCATTAATTATGTGACTAATCTAATTAATGGCTCTGCACCCCTATACCTAAACTCATTACTTCAGACCGATGTGTGTTCCAGAAGCGTTGTGGTGCATCATCCCACAGAGGCACAGAATGACTTCACAGAGCTTTACCTGGACTGTTCACTGCAGAACTCAAGCCGGATACTCACTTATAAGAAACTGCTGAATCTCTTTCCTCACACCTTCACTTCAACCCACTAATACTGACTATTATCTGTTTAAAAAACACCTTGCTACGTGTCCTGTGCTGGACTAACTGGGACTGGTCATGGCACTTGCATATTGTTGCCCTGTTGTTAGTTTAATCTGCTAAATAATTTAATGTACATGTATTAATTGAGATCATTTGCAAAATTGGTTTGCCGTTTTTACTGTAAAAACTAGATTATGGTCTAATCGGTTGCTGAAACACTTGTGTCCCTCTTGATCAGAATATTCAGTCGGAGAAAGAAGCACTGAAGGAGGGGAGAGAGAAGACGCCGAAGTACCAGCGCACAGAAGACGGCTTCATCAGGATAGGTGAGCGCACACCTGTGAAGTACACACTAAACACAGCTGCAGTGTTCATGATTCAGCCCATAAACAACATTCATGCTCGTGTGAAGTGTGTGATGGCGTAACTGTTGCTGTGCTGGTTTGCTTTAAATAAGTTATCTTTTCTGACGGTTTATTTAAACTCCTGTCTTGTTTTCTCCACCTTGAACCTGTTTACTCATTTAAATGATCCAGAATTTATATCATATGACGATATTAAAGCGGCTCCACAGTGACATTCTCCTGAGAGAGAATACACATATTCTTGCACAATATGTACACCAGCACAATTCAACACATGGAAAAGATGTTGGTTTTATTTGGGATTGGGTTTGACAGACTGATTTCTCAACTGCAATTTATTCTCATTTAGATAGACCGATATTGATTCTTAAATCAAAAGAATCGATCTTTTAGTCAGTGCTGTTTTCAGTTGAACAAAACTTCACTAAACATTATTTGTTGCTCCTTCCAGTCAATAATCACAATAAGCTTTGTGCTTTATTTTTCAAATACCGTAAAACTGCACATTTTAGAGTGGCCTTTTATTGTGGCCAGCATAAGGCACACCTGTGCAATAATCCTGCTGTCTAATCGGCATCTTGATATGCCACACCTGTGAGGTGGAGGATTATCTCGGCTAAGGAGAAGTGCTCACTAACACAGATTTAGACAGATTTGTGAACAATATTTGAGAGAAATAGGACTTTTGTGTTCAAAGAAAAAGTCTCCGATCTTCGAGTTCAGCTCATGAAAAATGGGGGCAGAAATAAAAGTGTTGCGTTTATAATTTTGTTCAGTATATATATATATATATATATATATATATATATATATATATATATATATATATATATATATATATATATATATATATATATATATATAAATGAATCCATATTGAAAGTGTGTCAGTAACCATCCCTAGTGTGAATCATGAATGCTCTCTGTCTCTCTCTTGCTTTGCTGAACTCACACTCCAAATCCATGGAGAAAATCCTAGCAAATGTTGGTTCTGAAAAGCCTGAAGTGTTTTTGATCTGTTTGGCTGTCTCCCTCTCATGATTATGATTATGATTATGTATGTCTGTCTGTCTGATTACTGCGCCTCAGGGTTATTGAGCCCGTCCCTCGTGTCGGAGTGTTAGCTTCCCCTTCAGTCATTAATGTGCTGAATATAATCCGAGCAGACGCTTCGGAGCACTGCAGGAACCAGCGCAAATACATGTCAATCATTCAAAATATTTATCAGCCAAAGTCAAATGACATTGTGACCTGTTCTCCTGTATGTTGGTGTGTTTTGTGAGATATTTCACTGGAAATCATCTATGGTACAGTACGCTTTCAATGGTGTGTTTTTCGACCGAATTAGTTAAAGCAGCAGTTCACTTCAGAATTACAATCTCCTGATGAGTTACTCTCCTCCACGTCATCCAAGATGTTCATGTGTTTCTCTCTCCAGTGGAACAGAAATGCAGGTGTGTGAGGAACACACTCCAGGATGTTCTCCATATAGTGTCTTCAGTGGTCCAGCGGGTCGAAGGTCAGATGTGAGTTTCAGCTTCAAAGTCTCTCACGATCCAGCCGAGGAATAAGAGTCTCATCTAGACAAACCAGCCGCCATTTTATAACACAATACACATTTATACACTTTTATCCACACATGCTGGTCTTGCACTCGCTGTGATGCGACACACATCAGGTTGAAAGGTCAGGCGTGTTCCGGTTTATAAATGAAGGGAAGGGCGATAAACTCCATCTAATTTTCTCCTCCAACTTCAAAATCATCCCACATCGTTGTTTTACCTTTTGTTTATTTTTACTTGGTCTTTGCACATTCACTTTGTAAACACTGGGTCTGTTATTCCGCCTACATCACGCTTGACCTTTCAACCTGATTACGTAATGTGTGTCGCATCACAGCGAGTGCAAGATCAGCATTTGTTGATAAAAGTTTATAAGATCTAAGATGAGACTACATGAGACTCTTATTCCTCGGCTGGATCGTGAGAGACTTTGAAGCTGAAACTCACATCTGGACCTTCGACCCGCTGGACCATTGAAGTCACTATATGGAGAACATCTGGAGTGTGTTCCTCACACACCTGCATTTCTGTTCCACTGGAGAGAGAAACACATGCACATCTTGGATGACGAGAGGAGAGTAAACCATCAGGACATTGTAATTCTGAAGTGAACTGCTGCTTTCAAGTATGAAGGTTTGTCCCGATCTTCCGCACATGATCTCAGAAGAGTTGTGTTGATGTGTGTGAGTATCGTGTCACAGTGTGTGTGTGTGTGTGTGTGTGTCCTCAGGGAGGTTTGAGAACGGGATGGCGGAGGGCGAGGTGGACTCTTCCTTCGGGCCGCTGGAGGCTCTGAGACTCTCAGTGCTGACCGACTCTCCGGTGTGGGTCATTCTCAGCGAGGTACAGCTCTCACAACCTCACTCTCTTCATCTAAAGGGAAGATGTATATATATAACCTGGAATCCAATTCTGGAATCAAAATACATGAGGTCAGGAATCAGATATAAGTTCAAATTAAAATTTCTCTTATCAATTCCTTTTGTGGGCATTTCAAAATTACTTTAAACTATTAAAGCGTGAGACTCTTCTGCTGTTTTCTGAGCTTCATGAGTGTGTATCAGTATATTAGATCAGCGCAGCTCTTAAAGTGACAGCACTAATATTCCTGCGTCACTATAATAACACTAATATTCCTGCTGTCTCGTTAATAACACTAATATTCCTGCTGTCTCGTTAATAACACTAATATTCCTGCTCTATAATAACACTAATATTGAAAACGACCCAAAAATAGCGCCCAGCGGGCCTGTCGAGCGTTAAGTCTCTTAGCGGAGTGGATGTATTCGAGGTTCCGGTGGTCAGTCCAAACAATAAATGGGACACTACACAGCCCCTACCCCTCCGTCGGAAGCATCGACCTCGACTATAAATTGCCTCAGGATCCGGGGTGACTAAAATGGAGATGAACAACCTCTTGAGTCGATCGAATGCATCTTGTGCCATCTCTGACCAAACTAATTGAGACTTGGTCGAGGTGAGGGCAGACAGAGGGGCTAAAATCACGAATGAATAGTCTGTTAAAGTTAGCGAATCCTAAAAAACGCTGGAGAGCAACTCGAGACTCCGGAACAGGCCAATCGAGGACCGCCCGAACCCTCTCGGGATCCATGTGATACCCTCAGCAGAGCCCACCGAACCACGGAACGAGCCCGATCGAGAATGAAATGCACATTTTTCTGACTTGACGAAAAGGCGGTTCTCGAGTAATCGTTGTAAGACCCGGCGAACCCGTTTGACGTGTACTTCGAGCGAGGGTGAGAAAATGAGGATGTCGTCCAGATAAACGAACACAAAGATATTTAACCTGTCTCGCAAGACATCGTTGACCAACACCTGGAATACTGCGGCGGCGTTGACCAGCCCGAAAGGAAGAACGCAGTATTCAAATTGACCGATAGGGTGTTAATCGCGGTCTTCCACTCGTCCCCCTGCATAATACGAACGAGATATTCGTTCGGTATGCGTTACGCAAGTCCAACCTTGTGAAGACCTTTGCGCCCTGCAAGATTTCAAAGCCGACGACATAAGGAGCAAGGGGTAGCGATTCTTGAGCGTTATGTCGTTCAACCCTCGATAATTGATGCAGTGACGCAACGAACCATCCTTCTTCTTCACAGAGAAGAACCCCACACCGGCAGGAGAGCAGGACGGGACAATACTCCCAGCGTCTAGAGATTCGGAGAGGTACTTCTCCAAAAGCCTCCAGTTCGGGTGCAGAGAGAGAATATAATCTACCGCGGTGTGGCACGGTGCCAGGATGGAGATCAATGCTACAATCGTAGGGACGGTGAGGCGGTAAAGAAACGGACTAAAGACCGCCCGCAAATCGTGGTATTCCTCCGGGACCCCAGACAGATCTCCAGGCTCCTCCTGAAACACAGAGACAGAAGAGACCACAGGAATCGCAGAAACTAAACAATTAACATGAGACGACAGACTCCAAGACAACATGGTACTCTTGACCCAGTCAATATGGGGGTTATGTTGGGTTAGCCAGGGACAATGGGGGAATAGGGAGACTAAAAAATGAGAAAAGAAATAGTCACTTGATGGTTCCCTGAAATAGTGAGACTAACCGGACTGGTGACACAATGAATCTTAGAAAGCATTCTGCCATCCAGGGCAAAGACGGTGGAGCTATCGTTCAAGTCCACCAGGGGGATGTGATGTTCCCGAGCCCATCTCTCATCAATGAAGTTCCCTTCAGCTTAGTGCGGGACACGAGAGGGTAGAACCAGCCCAACGGAGAACCGCGGGCAGGGTCGTGGTGAGGACGTCACAGTAGCGCTCGCCAGTACTCCTCTGTCTACTGGCGAGATCTGGCTTTTTTAGCTTCGAGGAAGCGGCAAAGTGGCCAGCCGCGCCGCAGTAGAGACAGTCTGTTGGTGATGCGACGCTGTTGTTCATCGGCCTGGAGGCGAATGCTACCCAACAGCATCTGGTCTGGGAGCAGCAGAAGCAGAAGGCTCACGAGGTGTAGCGGTCGCTGCTCGAACATGTCGCCGTTGCTCTAAGCATCTACTAGTTGATCGAGCTGGGCAGGAGAACCACGAGCATAAATCTCCTCCTTCAAATCCACATTCAGACCCTCCAGGAGACGAGTGACCAAGGCAGGCTCATTCCACTCACATGTGCTGGCAAGCGTGCGAAATTCAATGGCGAAATCGTTCTTCTGCCCTGATGAATCGTGGTCAGAAGACGCGAAGCCTCGCGTCCAAAAACCGACGGGTCGAAGACTTTAATCATGTGTCGAAATTGTGTTTTTGGCAAACAGCGAGTCGCTGTGGAATACTTCGCGTTTGTTGGCTTATAACGTTTTTACATGATTGCAGATAAATCACAAGTAAATAGCCTATAGTCCAGGCCTACTGCATAGTTTCATTTGTGTTTTTGATTGTAATGTAAACATTACAAAATGCCAGATGACATCAATAAAGTTAAATGTATATGCCGTTATGATGTCATTAGACATGATTATTGCAATTTATCATAATAGTTTGTGCTCGTTTACACTATTTACAACCTCTAGGCTTATTTATGTCCAGATAATAATGTGAGATATGGACATAAATCCTAATCACAGGAATCGACGTCAGTGGCGTCTGATATAATGGATGAATGAACAGCATCGTAAAAAAAAAAGACATACTAAGCAAGTGCAACAACATAGAAGTTTACAAATAAGAGATTTATTTACTAGTCCATCAACATGATCGCCAGGTCAGCGTCCCTGTTGCATCCAGTGCCGCAGGATCACAGTATCCCGGATCCATGAAATAACTGGCCTTTAGAAAATCTGCCGCCTCTATGGGGATTTAACACAGGGGTGTGCTGACTTATGCACCCTGTGTTTGAGGAAGAACATTTATTTATATGTACTCTAGTAAAGTGTAATTTATTCCTGTGATCAAAGCTGAATGTTCAGCATCATTACTCCAGTCTTCAATTCAATTCAAGTTTATTTGTATAGCGCTTGTCACAATACATATTGTTTCAAAGCAGCTTTACAGAAAATGCATTTCAAAAATGTACAAACAAAAATACAGTTAGTTAATCATAAATTTAGGGCATAACATATCGCCGGCGTTGGGTCGTCTCTTCACAGACGTTGGGGCATCTGAAGTCTCCTTTCAGTGTCACATGATCTTCAGAAATCAGTATAATATGATGATCTGATGCTCAAGAAACATTTATGTTGAAAACAAGTTTTTTTGGAAACCCTGATATGCTTTATACAGTATTCCTTGATGAATAGAAAGTTGGGGGAAAACAGCATTTATTTCAAATATAATGTTTTGTGACATCATAAATGTCTTTACCGTCACTCATTTTGATCAATTTAGTGCATCCCTGAATAAATACAATTTTATTTTATATTAATTTGTTACAATATATATGTAATTTTATTTATATATAATATATTGGTCACACTTTACAATAAGGTTCATTAGTTAACATGATCTAAGAATGAACAATACTTCTTCAGCATTTATTAATCTTAGTGAATGTTAATTTCAACATTTAATAATACGTTATTAAAATCAAAGGTTTTGTTTGTTAACATTAGTGAATGCACTGTGAACTAACATGAGCAAAACTGAACATCTGGATTTTTATTAATTAACATTAACAAATATTAATAAATATAGTAACTAATGTGTTGCTCATATTTAGTCCATGTTAACTAATGAAGCACATTATGTACAGCGCTTTGGTCAACCTAGGGTTGTTTTCAAATGTGCTTTATAAATAAAATAAATAAAGTGTTATCAATATGTGTTATAATTTGTATTTTAATTATATATGCATTTTTCCTTGTGTGTGTGTGTGTGTGTGTGTGTGTGTGTGTGTGTGTGTGTGTGTGTGTGTGTGTGTGTGTGTGTGTGTGTGTGTGTGTGTGTGTGTGTGTGTGTGTGTGTGTGTGTGTGTGTGTGTCCAGATGTTCATCAAGAAAGCGGAGTGACTGATGTTCATCAACACCTGTGTGTGTCAAGCTCTCTCTCTGCTCCACACACACACCGGTCCTGTAGCGCCACCCGCTGGACACCGCAGAGGATCACACACACACACACACACACACACACACACACTGATGATGACGACGCTGTCTTTTCTAAACTGTATTTATATGTACATAAGCTCGCGGTTGAGTTCCTGTAATTACACTGGTCTGTCGTCGCGGGCTCTGGATGCCCGTTCACACACACACACACACACACACACACACTTGGACTTCGACTAATGCTGCTTCTGGAACGGGGACTCTTCTTAATTTCCTACTCGAGATCTGATTTCCAGAGTTCAGTTTGTGTTGTACATTAGTTGGCACATGCTTCTGTTTAGGCTTCTCCAAACGGTGTGTATTTATTGTATTTATGAGGATACATGAAGAGTACACACACGCGCTAGTGTCAGTTCTGCACAGGCGTGTGTTTCCACGAGAGGAGCGTGTGTTGTAACTAGAGTATGCTGCTGAACTCTTCTTCTTATAATAAAATCAAATCAAGAGGGAAGCCTCCCAACATGTCGTTTATACTTTATTACTGGTTGCACTTTACTTCAAGGTGAGTTACATTACTCGTAAGTGATATTAATGAACATGTACTGACTGTAGAGTTACGGCTGCACTGTAAAAAAAATTTGTGATTATTTATCACAACTTAAAATCCAATATTGTTTCAACTTTAAAAAGTATGTTTTCATGCTTGACTTAAAATATTAAGTTTAGTTAACTTTAGTTTAGTTTAGTTAAGTTGGATATTTAAGTTATCACAACAAATTTTAAGTTGTTATAACTAATCGCAGCCACATTTTTTACAGTTTGGTTAATTATGCATAATTTACTGCTCAGGGTCATTCCGTGTCAAATCAACCAGATTTCAGAAACTTCCCTGGCTCAAATTTAGATTTTGTCCATATTTTTTCTGAAGAAAGACAAACATAAATAGTGATGAAAGCCAAAATATTAAATATCACAGATGTATATTTACTGAGTAATCCAGAATTTTGTGGAGATTTTCACCAGAGATTTGTTGCCAAATTACAGGGGTGTAAAATGACTTTAGGAAGATGGCGGCATTATTATTTTATTATTCTACAGAGATCGGTGGAGCTATTAGTGAAATCTGTTGACTTTAGCAATCTTAGTTTCATCATACGCCACAGTGTGCATGCCTGTGACTCAAGAAGTATTAAAGATATCTTAATATCATTTTAGATTCTGGTTCTTAACAAACGTTTATTTTAATATCTTCATATTAAATGGAGATCTTCATGTGACGAAAAGATGATTCTTCTCTTTTAAAGAGGAATAACTGAAGAACAAATAATGTTCAAACTTAAACGTGTCTTGTTTCCCTCGACCGGAACAACTGCTTATCTTGAAGATGTGATTTTCTTCTGAAGCGGCCAAGAGTTCAAAAGTGCAGTATCGTACAATTTCCCAAATCGACACCCCGATATCTCTGGGATTGAACCATCGAGGGCCTTAAAAATTAAGATTTGGAAAGAAAAGTTTCATATGAGCAAGAGTCTAAGAGGCCATTAATTTATCACTTCTTGAGTTACAGACATGCAAACTTCAGGAAAGTGTTTGTTTTTGGCGCTCGGAGAGGTGTGTGTTCAGTTGTTTTGACAGATAAACATTTGATTTCTAGGTTCAGTGTTATTTGTTCTTCAAACATTCTTCTTTAAACACATAACTATCCGCTGTTTGAAATGTTACGTTTGGTTCTTCCCCATTGAAAATGGGTTAAATTCAACTATTTAAACATGCGCTGCTTTAAGATCCCAATATATCTGTGTGATTGAATATAGGGCAAAAAAATGAAGATTGCAAAACAAAAGTTCAGGATGGATATTAAGATACCTTGAATATCTTGAGTTACATGACAACTTTGGAAAAATAATATTTATGGAATGTTCCATGCAATTGACCCTTCGCAGGGAGCTTGATTGACAGGTGATCTGACCAATCATACTTCACCATCCGCCATTTTGTCTGATAAAGCGGTCAGGAGAGTTAGTGGATTAACACTGGAGGATTTGAGCTTGAGAAGCGGAGTGTACTGACGTCTTTCCACGGTTAAAACAACATTCCTTCTGATCAGGGCCGTTGCTGGTGGGGTGAAAGGTGGTGACAATTATAGGGGCCCCCGCTGCCCAGGGGGCCCCCACAAAATCCAGCAGTTATACTATAGGGACACTATATGAATAATTATAATATTTATTAGTTGTATGCCTGAGATTTAAAATGAAAACCACAAAAAAACATGCAACTTGGTTAAATATTTTTTCCAAATAGCTGCTTCTCTTACCTCCCTAAAAATGGTTTAGTCCGATCTATTTATTAGTTATTAATAAATACCCCGCCCCAGCTCGTGAAGAGAACCAATCAGAGTTGAGGCGGCATTGCCTGAAGACGTTAATCTGGTGGAACTGACTCACTGGAAAAATGTCGGGAAAAAAATTATACAAATATGGTTATCAGAAACGCCACGAAAAGAAGGAGAGGGAGGCCAGGAGAGTTGTTGGATCCCAGTCAATTAAAACCTTCTTTAACGCAGGTTAGTGTATTGTATTGTTATTTCGCTGAGAATCAGAAAACTACCGTCTTCTTTCACTTTTCATTAACGGGCGCGAGCGGCACTACAACCGACTGAATGATTACGCGATTAAAATCCCTGTCCTTTTCACTATTGTAAATAACTTGACACGAGACACGACGCATTGTATTATGCATAATATGACCTGCTGGCTGGTGATGTGTTTATTACATCAAGAAACACGAATACAACTGCACTTGAATGAATAAATGTATGAGCTTTATTTCAATATTATTTTACCAGTTCCATATTATCTCTATTAAAATACATAATAAGATAAATCTTTTTTAAAACTTTGACTACATTCTTAAGACTGTTACTTACGTGGTTTGACCATACGGCAACATAGGACGAAAAGGGTACCCCATAACGTCAATATGAGACGGAGACATAAGCGCACCAGCAGCGCCCCCTAACGGTACCCTAACGCATACCTAAACCTAACCATAACCTGAACCGTCTCATATTGACGTTATAGGGGTACCCTTTTCGTCGTATGTTGCCGTATGGTCAAACCACGTCAGTATGTGACGTTTTGAGATGAGACTGTGTTACAACCCATAAAAACATTATTTTACCGTTCCTTTTTTAAAAATTGGTTTTCTTATTATTTAATTTGTATTTATTTATAGGCCTAACCTTTGATGACTTTACACTTCACTCCACTTCAAGCTTTTTGTTAATTTTTATTAGTTGTAATTTTATAGAATTTTAAGATACTCAAACTGCAAAAAAATGCCTTTCTTACTCAGTATTTTTGTCTTGTTTCCAGTCCAAATATCTCAAAATTCTTAAATCAAGATACATTTACTAGATAAGCTAAATGCAATAAAATATTAAGTCTTGTTTTCTGTTGAAATAAATCAAATTTAAGTGAGTTTTTGCTTAAAACTTGTCAAATAATCTGCCAATGGGGTAAGATAAATAATGTTAAAACAAGATAATTTTTCTTACCCCATTGGCAGGTTATTTGTCTTGTTTTAGGCAAAAATATCTTATTCTATTATTTATATCTAAAAATACTGAATAAGAAAAGCATTTTTTTGCAGTGTTGTCAGGAATAACTTTATAATTTATATGTAATATTTAGAATAATAATAATATAATAATTTATATAAAGAAATTTTCTATTTAGGCCTATTTTCTTTTTATATTTAATGTTATATTTGTTTATTTTGCTTTTGCTGATGTTCATTAAAATCTTGATTTACATTTATTTGTTATCTGCTTTGTTATTTTGTAAGAAAACCCTAGTTACATGTGGGCCTCCATGCATATTGTACAGTACGCCAACAATATATGAGTATGTATGCAGAAAATATATTGGTGGAGGGTGGTGGGGGGCCCACATCAATTTTTTTTCAGGGGGCCCCGGATCCTCTAGCTACGGCCCTGCTTCTGATGTTCATTCATGTTTATAGGATGCTATAAATGAACTAGAGGGAAGAGATGATCGGTTCACGTGCAGCGACACAGCGATCTGACACACACATTAAAGAGACACAAAACACTATTTATTGTTTACATTTCTTTTTAAAAATGACCACATTTGAAAGGGGATACTTTGTTTAATATGTTTAATATCAAAAGTAACCGAAAAGTAACCCGATCTGTCCTGTCTGTCAGTGTCTCTCTGCTCCACGATGTGTTTTTAGATTGCGGCGTAGATTGTCGGACATAGCGACAGTAACTAAGGGGGGCGGGTCTTTGCGAACGGTCAAATTGTGTTGATAGAAAAAAATTGGATCCATTTCTAGTTTAAACATTATTTGATCTTCAGATATTCCTCTTTAAATATAAAGTATCCGCTGTATGAAAAGCGACCCAACTTTGTTTTTTGGCCACTGAAAATTAATAGAATTTAACAATGTAATGAAGCCGCATTAAGATCTCCATATCTATGAAGATACCAAAAGAAAAGGTTGTTGAGAACCAGAATCTAAAGGATATTAAAATACTTTAATACTTCTGATTAAATTGACAGGCATGCAAACTTGAGGAAAGCGCTTTCTGCCATTTTTGAACTGTCACTGTTGGCATATAATACAACAAAGATTGATAAAGTCAACAGATTTCACTAATAGATCTACAAATCTATGAATTATGCTGCTTTCTTTCTCACCCCTGTAATTTGGCTCCATATCTCAGGTGAAAATCTCCACAAAATAGTGGATTACTCAGTAAATATACATCTGTGATATTTAATATTTTGGCTTTCATCACTATTTAAGTTTGTCTTTCTTCAGAATTTTTTTTTTACATATTTTGTGTGTGTGTGTGTGTGTGTGTGTGTGTGTGTGTCTGTCTCCACATCATCACCAAGAATGTTTTGAATGTTCAGAGAATATTTCCATAACGGATCCTGCCAGACACACCCGTTCAGCTCAGGGTCTGTCAGTGCACTGCTATCTACTACACACTCAGTTTGCTGTCTAATAATAGAAATAATTAAAATGCAATCAGATGCTACACACACTTGGCAAGGGTTCTGCCAAGAAAGAAAGAAACCGAAGATGTGTGCTGTAAGATTGAGAGCATCACGTGACCCTCAGCATCGCCGCGACATCAGTCACGTGACTCGCGACTTCTCTTGATTGGCCCGTTTGATGATCCATGAACTCAGATTAACATGTAATTTGAATAAAGTCTAAACTTGACTTCAGTGTTTATGCTACAGCAAAGTAGAGTAGAGACACTACCTAACACTTTTAGTCTTCCTGTGTGTGTGTGTGTGTGTGTGTGTGTGTGTGTGTGTGTGTGTGTGTGTGTGTGTGTGTGTGTGTGTGTGTGTGTGTGTGTGTGTGTGTGTGTGTGTGTGTGTGTGTGTGTGTGTGTGTGTGTGTGTGTGTGTGTGTGTGTGTGTGTGTATTTAATTTCACACGTCTAGTAGGCTACAATTATGTTTCATTAAAACAGTAAATACATTTTTCTTGATTTACCCTTAAAAAGAATGGAAGTGAATGTGACAACATGCCCCATAGGTGAGGTACATTATAACATGACCATATATGACAGATTAAAATATCATCTGATCTAATCAAGGAATATACAAGACAAACTAAAATATTATCTCAATAAAATACAATTATTAACTTTTATATATTTGAATTTTTTTATAATTATAAAGAAACACATTTTTGAGTTTGACAACAAACACCAGAAAACACAGCTATACAGCATAGTTCAAAACATAATAATAATTAATAATTTCTGAACATTGACTCTCAGTCTTTATTCGCTTTTTTCTTATGGTTTCTCAATAGAATTCATAAAAGTATGGAATATAATATCATAGTTCTAATAGTGGCTCAGTGTGACAACATGCCCCGGTGTAAACCCGGCGGGTGTCTCCTGCTGGTGACACAACTATCTCAACTGTTCAATAACACATATAAGAGTAAAAGATGTGTCTAATTTTAAATAAACACAAAAAAACAGATGAAAAATTAACTTCAGTTAGAAATGTACTATTGCTATAAATAAATGTTTAGTGATATCTATATATATTCAGTGAATTTTGGCGTAATTTCCCTCTATAGTGTTGATACGGCAACTAGTAAATACACTGAGTTTCGTCATGCATGTGTGGAAGTATTTAAACAAGTGTGTGACAACTAGCCCCGCATTAGTGTGTGCCCCGCTCTCAGTTTGAGCAACAATATCCTCATATATATGAATGAGAACCGAATCACTGTGTCTTTGAATGCCTTTGACCCTCTTCTCTGAGATGAACCGTGTTTACAGTCAACGTCTCGCTCTACCGGTCTCCCCACTGATGATGATGATGATGATGAGGATGAGGATGATGATGATGATGATGAGGATGAGGATGATGATGATGATGAGGATGAGGATGATGAGGATGATGATGATGATGATGATGATGATGAGGATGATGATGATGAGGATGATGATGAGGATGCTCACCTGAACACCACAGCACAGGTGTGTTCTGAACACTGCAGCTCCGTTTCACTCGCAGAACAACACACACCAAACCCTATACCTCTCAATCAGTGTTGGGGAAATGCATGAGAAGTAACTTGAGTTATGTAATCAGATTACTTTTTCAAGTAACTAGTAAAGTAACGCATTACTTTTAAAATTTACAACAAAATATCTGAGTTACTTTTTCTCATTTATTGACTGACAGCTCTCCTGTCCTCATGTTGAGACAAATCATCAAAGTGCAGAGGCGGTGTGTGTGTGTGTGTGTGTGTGTGTGTGTGTGTGTGTGTGCGCGTGTGTGTGTGTACATGATGTTTATTGTAGTTCTAGACTAAATGTGAGCATTTACTCATCTCACTTGCACAAAATTTTTTTTTTAAATATTCCTCAAAATGAATAAAATTTGTGAAATGCAGAATCAGAATACTATGCAAACCTCCAATAACTAAATATGTTGAATAAAACATACATTTTAATGCATTTAATCTCACTTTATTGACCAATGTACTTGCTTCTGACCTTCGATGATTCGGTTAAATAAGCAAAAATGACTTCGATAAAGGTTTGCTGGTGTGCTTTCCTCTACTGTACACATGTCCTTCAGCCGGAGGATTATTATTTCACTTTTGGTGTGAAAGCGTCTTTACATTTGCCCAAAAATAGAACGTTTGTGTTATAAAAAAACAAGCCCAGTCCAGGTGGGAACAAAAGTAACGCAAAAGTAACGTAACGCATTACTTTTCTAAAAAAGTACACTCTAAAAAATGCTGGGTTGTTTCAACCCAATTTTGGGTCAAATATGGACAAACCCAGCCGTTGGGTTAAAAATTTTAATTACATGTTTAACCCAACGTTTGGGTTTGTCCATATTTCACCCAAAATTGGGTTGAAACAACCCAGCATTTTTTAGAGTGTAACTAAGTAATGCAATTAGTTACTTTTTAAGGGAGTAACGCAATATTGTAATGCATTACTTTTAAAAGTAACTTTCCCCAACACTGCTCTCAATACACCAGAGGTTCACCCGAAAACCATTCACTGTAAATATTAAATAAAAATACTATGGAAGTCAATGGGGTTCATCCACTGTCTGGTCACAAACATTCTTCTATATCCTCTGTTGTGTGACAGAAATCAGGTTTGAAACACTATGAGGATGACAGAAGGTGAACTGAAGATGTAATGTCATTTACAGTAACTTACTGTTTTGAGATATGTTGAGAAATGTCTCACTGGTTTTTATTATTATTATTTATATCCATACAATGCAAGTCAGTGGTTTCTAAAACTATTGCTGGTGATGTTAAATCACAGATGCTAAAGATCATGTCATAATCTCAGTGCGGTGTGATTATATTACACACTGCCAATTCATAATGACTCTACATTCATATAATTTTGTCAAAATACCAAAGATTTGATGGTGATTTTATACTAAAATTAAGGTAGCTCTCCGTGTATTCGACACACTCATCCTCAAAAATAGAAAGAAAGCATTGCATTTATCTACAAATCTAATTTGATTAAATTCAAACATTTAGGCAGAAGCCTTTATGACCAATTTCGTCAAAAATGTTGAATGCTATCACATGTAATGTGTTCCACTTCGGCATGTCGAGCCGTGTGCGTTTGAGTGTTTTATAAATATTAGTCATATTTTTCCTCTTTTTTTTATGCGTTGGGTTTAAATATTTACAAATACAGCCCAAAAGGTATGTTAATAAACAAAACAACCGAACAAAAAAAATTATAAAAGCAAAAGATAGAATTAAAGTTCAATAAAAAGATCACAAATACGAACAGTTTTAAAAATATAAAATACTTAATGAAAATGCGCATTACCCATTTTTACATGTACGCACTAGATTTAGATATTAGAAGTATCATATTGATTAAATAATATTCCTTATGATAAGGCATGTCGTAAGCTATTAACAATTCTGAATATATATATTTTTGAAATCTATAGACATGAAGTGATCCTCACATTAAATCCGTCATCTTTCGCTTCTGCTGTGATGTATCCAATGAGCGTGTATTTCCGTGTACGCCTCGGCCAATCAGCGGCGTCCACGAGGTGCAGGTCGGAGGCGGAGCCCTCAGTCTGTGACAGACGTCAAATCTGACCAATCATCATCGCGAAAGGTCCAAAAGGCGTGCCCACGCTGAACTGACCCGCCAATCGGCTCGTGCGGGAGGCGGGGCCTGTGTGTGGGGATTCATCGTCCACAGCCACACGTGACGCGCTGTAGTCGCAGGCGGAGAGCTGTATCAGTGAGCACGGGTGAGTACACTACACCGCAAACTCGAGCTTTACTACACCTGTATGTTTTCTGCTCACCTGCAGACTGGTTTAACGATGGGTTCTTGCAAGAAAGCGGGGATATATGGAGGGTTAAGAGGAGAGTAAGTGCGTTGACCTGAAGGCGAGTTGGTCAGCTAGCGCTTGAGCTAAGCTAACAGATGCAGGTGTCATGTCAAAAAAACAGAACTCCTCATTCAAACATGTTTCCTGGCGTTAAGAGCGCGATTTACCGTAAGATGCTCGTATCTAATGTTGGATCTGCTGGCAGAGATTGACTCCAGTGAATGAAGTTATGACTGATGAGATATATGCGCTTTACATCATTATATGCGAGGTTTACTTCATGGAGACTCGCGTGTGTGTTTATATCTAGAGCTATCTGCAGGTGTTATATAGCCAGGTCATGTCGATTAGTCTGGCGTCCAGTGATCGAATATCCCTCCACACAGTCTTGCTTTCAGTTTGAGGTTTGCATGGATGCTTCTGGAAAGCATGGCTGTGGGAGGGATGAACACGGAAAAGCCAAACCGGCTAAACTAGAGCAGCACATGTCAGTTAAACCGTCACTTCCGGCCTGTAGAGAGAAGGTCACGCGACAGACTTAATGAGGGTTGGTCTGATTAAAACAAGAGACTTCTTATTTCCGTGTGTGTGTGTGTGTGTGAGCGAGGAAATGGTTGTCGTGACCCCTTGTTGCCATGTAACTGTGTGTTTTCAGATTCTGGCACATCAGATGTAGAGCTGAACTTTGACCTATATATTTAACCCAAAGATGACATTCCCGGTGTGAACTCTTGTCTAGAAGTGCAACACTGCTCCTCTGTGAACGGGTCACGGCAATTATCTACAGGCTTTTATCTATTCACTTTTATGGCCTGTGTCCTGCTCCGAGGCGTCACGCCTCACTGGTGCACTCTGGGAAGGTTGTGTGTGTGTGTGTGTGTGTGTGTGTAGGCCTGTGGTACCTTCCCCCATCAACTCAAGCCCAGATCTGTGTGTGCAGTCGAGTGTAAAGAGGCTTAGCCGTGTGTCTGGAAGTGTGTGTGTGTGTTCACCATTGGGTGCCGACCCCCGTTCGGACCCTCGTTCAACAAGCACTGTGTGTGTAAACAACCAGTATAATGTACAATCGACCAGTTATCATCACAGAGTCGATATGGAGATCAAGTCTTGGATAGCATGCGCTATAAAGGTGTTATTACGCCCCTGTACACAAGATGTAATATTAATCTCTGGTGTCCCCAGAATGTGTGTGTGAAATAACAGCTCAAAATCCCCAGATCATTTATTATATCTTGTCAAATTTGCCCCTTTTTGGGTGTGAGCAAAAACTTGCCGTTTCTGTGTGTGTGTGTGTGTGTGTGTGTGTGTGTGTGTGTGTGTCTTTAAATGCAAATGAGCTGCTGTGTTAGAACCAGTGCTGTAATCAACCAAAGAAAATCTTGGTCGACTGAAGTCTGGAAATTTTAGACTAAAAATGACATTAGGAAAAAAAACTGTTACATTAATTACCTGTGCAGTACTTAGCCTTGTTGTTCGCCGAAATTAATTATAAATAAACATAACTAGTAGGCTATTTGCAGTATATTAAATCGTTATTGACCTGATTATTTTGCACTGACACGAGTCTGTCGACATCACGCGCACCGGAGCAATATCATAGTACTGTTTTCTGAAATCATAGGCTATGTTGTCAACTAGTGATGTCATCAAGAACTTTTGAGGAATATGCAACATAATTTAGACACTTGTTTTTATCATATGTATTATAGTAACTGACAGACTCGCACAGAGGCTGAACACAGAGCCTCTGAGACGCGATAGGCTTACAGCTTACAGCTTTTACTCTTAAACACAACAGGCACGTCCACTTTAATAGACAAATAATATTTAACAAACCAGATCAAGAGCAGAAACTAAAGTGCATAACTGACAAATAAAGCATAGGCTCAACACTAATACAGACAGTGGCACAGCGCATTGGGCTCCAATCATTTTCCCCGTTTTCTATATTAAAAACTGCGGCCTCGCTGCCGATGGACACATGGTAGAAGAGGACTGACTATGAATTAAACGCTCTCACAATTAAATACATAATATTCAGCAAACCTTCTAGTAGGGATGGCTGACGCGAGACAGTCGGTCCGAAGCTTCGCGAGATCCCGAAGCGCAGATGTTTCGAAACACTGATCCGAAGCGTGATTCAAAACACCCGTGTCACGTGACTACGGCCAAACGAAGCCTCGAAGTGTTCATCAGGTGTGATCCGCGGTCAGCGTTTGATTGACAGGTCGGGAACAGATCGCACATCTGTATAAAAGTGAAATCAACACATCTTGACCTTGTGGGTTTTTGTGAGAGGAGTTTGATTTTGAGATTTTTGGTGATATAGTGATATAAATATACATTTAAATTTACACAACACATTGACTGATAGGCTAGAGACAGACAGAGTATACACATTAATAGATGCATAGATATAAATATATATAGACATACATATAGAGATAGATTATAGATGGATTAAGATAGATAGATATATAAAAATAACATTATGCACAGTGAGGAGCCTACAGGTTACAAGCTTCACATATTAGAAAAATACAATAATAAAAAAACAACACATTTTTTAATGTCTCGTTGACAAGGTAGCTTCAGATCAACACCTGACCACTAGGTGTCACCGTGGAGACGGGTGTCGGATGGTTTCACGAAGCCTCGATCTCAGTCTGTCTCTCCTCCGGTGGGCTGGCGAACCCAAGAGAAGTGAAGCCAGGTGTTCTGAAGATGGACTGTTACCTGTGGAGCAGGTGCTCTGGAAACACCCGTCAGCAACTAGTGCTCTCCACCTGACGACATGAGCGCCGCACAACTGATCGACCAATCAGAGTTTTGGTTGAGCCAGAACATCTCGACCAATCGACTGGGAGATCACAGCCCTGCGGTTACATGAGCTGTCCTGAGCGCGGACACTAACACTGAACTGAGTTCTCTTGAGCGTCGTCTTATGAGCTTAATACACACACATTTACATAAACACAGTCATTAATCTGTAAACATTTCACGTGTGTATCAGTGTATTAGATCTGTGCATCCACTCTTAAAGTGACAGAAGCCTAATATTCCTGTGACGTGTGTGTTTATAATGTTCATCACGACACAGGACAGAGAGAGTCACACACTGCTCTCGACTGAGTAACTGTAATAAGGATCAGTGTCTATTAAACCAGTGTTTACGTTTATTACATTTCTTACTTGAATGCTACTGGTCCAGTAAACACACCTAGCGCAGCTGAAAATATTAATGCACTGTTTATTTCATATGTGTCCTATATTGTATTATAATCACAGGATGTCCTCCTCTACTTTGGCCTCTATGATCTGTCAGTCTTTTATTTTTAAGGCTACATGTTTAAAGCGGGGTTAGTTTGGCTGTGCCGGTCAGCGAGGTGCAGAAGCCGTGATGAGGCAGTGATGTGATCTGAGCGCAGCTGTACAGGACCGGGTTCATACGGGCGTATGCTAACCTGTCCGCTGAGAGCGATGCCGCTAATGGAGCAGTCGTGTGTAATCAGCAGAGCAGATCTCCGCTCAAACTGGGTTAGCAGACGCGCACTGTCCGCTAGCTCTGCTGAACGTCGTCCTCGCCAAGCGCCGCTGTGTGTCTGATGGAGTCGGGCCGGAGCCGCTGCAGGGCCGAGCGCCGGCGGGTTACGCGGCTGATCAAATGTCTGAGACCACCTTCAAAATCTGTTTTTTTTTTAATGACTGAAAGAAAGAACATGTAAAATGATAATAGGGATGCACTGAAAATAAAATTCTGGACTCAGGATGCACTAGCCAAAAAAACAAAAATGCATGTACTTACAGATTACATTAATAAAAATATTGACCGGTCACAAACACACACACACACACACACACACTCATCGGTTCATCATCTGTAGGAACGGGTCTGGTTCAGGACGTGTCTTCACTGCTAGTTCTGCTGACGTCTTGCGTTGGGTCAGCTCAGATGCTAATGTTCACTCCAGATTAGCTTAATGGTGGAGGGCTAGTGTGTGTGTGTGTGTGTGTGTGATCGTCTTCCCCACAGATGAGCAACAGATGGGTCAGTGCTGGATCCTGTGACCCCCGACCCCTCCACAACACACACACACACTGAAACCCCAGGGATCCTCAACTGGAGTGTCCTGCTCTTAAACACCGGCTTGGAGAGTTTCTCTGGTCAGTTCAGTGAGGCGTAACTCTTTCCCCGCCAGCGGTTTATAAGTTGCTAGCATTCTTGATCACATTCACAAAGAAAGCACAGAGCCTAGAGCTGCGCGATTAATCGCTAGAAGATCGCCATCTTGATTCAAACACACACTCGATCTTATTCCTAAATGACAGCGCTTCGGCTCTTCTGTGTGTTAACCCTTTGATCACAGGAACATTCAGATCTGTGACCCAGAGAGCCGTCGGCATGTGTAAATATGAAACCGCTTCAGTCTTTTCAACCTCACCGCACCATTATTCCTGTCTTACAGTAACTCAGATTATCACAGAAGTACTGGGATAAAAGCTTATAGCTCAGATATAAACTCTGATGTTGATTACAACGATAATTTGTCAATTTTCCTCGATAAATCGATAACAGGAGTTTGATAATGTTTAATATAATGTTTATGCACTGGAAACGTAACGAAACCGTGCTATAAATGACTGGAAAACTGTAAAGACTTCAAAAATGTGAAGTGTTTGTCATGTTCTGAAAATAACGAGTCTTTTAAAACCACAATTAACTGTTTTCACTTAGGAGCAAAAATCTACCTTCAAACTGAAAGAAATCTGACTTATCTATCAGCTGATATGAAACACGTGATCGTGATTGTGTGTCTGGCCAGATCTCCAGCCCTCGATCGCATCGGGACACCAGTAGAGGGCGACAGTGGCTGTTAAACATGTCATGAATCATTCCAGAGATTTGTTAAAAAACGTTGATTCGTCCAGTAATGAAACTAGTGAAGACTCGGAGTGAGTCGTTGAATCATTCACTCAAACTGAACAAAAAAAAATCTATATTAACTAAATATCTGTTGACAAAATTATTTGAAACAAAAAATATGTGATTCTCAATTTATCCAGATTCATGCAGCTCTGCTTTTAAATAATAATAATAATAAAAACATTTTATTCTATCTTCAATCATTCATCTTCTACACTTGTAGTGTGTGTGTGTGTGTGTGTGTGTGTGTGTGTGTGTGTGTGTGTGTGTGTGTGTGTGTGTGTGTGTGTGTGTGTGTGTTGGTTTTGTTGTGTTTAGTGTGCCATGGTGATGCTGCAGCACAGGTTCAGTGTGTCCGTAATCCTGAGTGTGTTGAGCTCATTACCACAGCGGTGTGTGTGTGTGTTTAACAGCAGCACCCTGATGAAGGCTCACAGACACCCCTGAGGACACACACACACACACACACACACACACACACACACACTGGAGACTGCACTCATATTGGTCATGGGAGTATTGAGACCGCTTCTGTTCTCTCGATGCTGACGGTGAATGCAGAGAGGAAGCGATTGCTTTATCCAGCAGAGAACACAGTTCTGGTGAAGTGCCGGTTGGCTACAGAGGAGTGTGTGTTTGCATGTTAATGTGTGTGTGTGTGCACCGGTTGTTTGTGTAATCTGATTGTGGTAAATCTTATTAAAGAAAAGGGGCTGATGCTGCAGGGCTCCGCCTCTGCCATCGCCGTGGCGACTGGAGTCATGGGCACTATGGGATGGCAACTACAGGCCGGCGTTTGCATCAGTGTGTGTGTGCCGCGCGTCTTTAACAAGACCACAGACATGTGTCCGTTAGTTTCACATAAATGATTAGACACATCTCTTTCATAAGCAAACACTTCATTCAAAACTATAACTCTTCTAAAAATGCTGTTTTTGTGTAGTAACTCTACACACAAACATCAAGTGATTAGCCACTCACACGCCAAACTAACACGGATGTGAAATTATTTTTGCAAAAAGTTTTTAACAATAGCAAACAGTAGTTTTGCAGACTTGCTGAAGCTTCGGTGCGTGAGTGGATGTTTCAGTGAGTCCGTTTGATTCTCTATGTCTTGAGTCCATTTGATTCGCTGAGTCTTGAGTCCGTTTGATTCTCTATGTCTTGAGTCCATTTGATTCGCTGAGTCTTGAGTCCGTTTGATTCGCTGAGTCTTGAGTCCATTTGATTCGCTGAGTCTTGAGTCCATTTGATTCGCTGAGTCTTGAGTCCGTTTGATTCGCTGAGTCTTGAGTCCGTTTGATTCGCTGAGTCTTGAGTCCGTTTGATTCGCTGAGTCTTGAGTCCGTTTGATTCGCTGAGTCTTGAGTCCGTTTGATTCGCTGAGTCTTGAGTCCATTTGATTCGCTGAGTCTTGAGTCCGTTTGATTCGCTGAGTCTTGAGTCCGTTTGATTCGCTGAGTCTTGAGTCCGTTTGATTCGCTGAGTCTTGAGTCCGTTTGATTCGCTGAGTCTTGAGTCCGTTTGATTCGCTGAGTCTTGAGTCCGTTTGATTCGCTGAGTCTTGAGTCCGTTTGATTCGCTGAGTCTTGAGTCCGTTTGATTCGCTGAGTCTTGAGTCCGTTTGATTGGCTTACTCTTGAGTCCATTTGATTGACTGAGTCTTGAGTCCGTTTGATTCGCTGAGTCTTGAGTCCGTTTGATTCGCTGAGTCTTGAGTCCGTTTGATTCGCTGAGTCTTGAGTCCATTTGATTCGCTGAGTCTTGAGTCCGTTTGATTCACCGAGTCTTGATTCCATATTGATTCATTTGAAAGTGCATCAGGTAGGCTTTGTGCTCTACTTTTAATAAGAAACCAAGTTTGTGCTTATTGGATAGAAGACTCGCTACGCTACGAATAATGTTAGGGAAGCTTTGTTCACTGTGCCGATTGAGCGTGTTTATTAAGTGAAGCATCGGCTACAGCGTCACCCATGCGGTGCTGGTCAGCTGAGCCTTGAAAAGTGGAGCTCAAAGTTAAAAATAATTAACACCTTTCATTACATCTATCTTTTAATGATTCAGAGTTTTTGAACGTGTTCGTTGAATGAACGGTTTAATGATTCGCTCAAAGACCGTCCGTTGCCGAAACAATGTAACTGCGCGCTGAGTGACTAGCCTTTCAACGCGCAGAGACGCCGTTTAGTTTCGGTTACATTGGTTCCTGAAAATGTCCTCGTTTTTGTGCATGCTGACCACATCGTAACACTTATTTATATGGCAACAAATAAATAAATAAATGTCGATAATATCGCGCTATTGAGCCACTCAAAATTACCGCAAGGGAAATTCCTTCACCGCGACAGCCCTAATTTTACTTTCAATAAAAAATGAGCAATAGATTTAAGGTGTTATGCATGTTTGGGCCGGGGTTTAGTTGCATGTACACTGTTCTGGCCACTAGGGGGTGCCGTGTCGGGGTGTTTCACGAAGCCTCGATCTGCCCACCACTAAAGCTGGCTAACAGCTTCTGAACTGAATCAACACTGCACTAACTGTTGTGTTTAAGAGCGGCTGTGCAGCAGAGCTGAAGTCCTCCTCCAGTGTATCCCTGTAAAGCTGCTTCACATCGATCCGTGTTGTGTGAAGCGCTGTAGAAATAAAGCTGACTCGTCAGTTTGGGTGACGTCAAGTGAGCGCTGTATGATTTGAGAAGCTGTGGTCTGATGTGTTGGTGTTGTGTGCGCAGACTATGGAGCTGAAGATGCGGTTGTGTGTGGCGCTGGTGTCTCTGAGTGTGTGTGTGCTCCTCGCGGGTCACGTGCGCGCTCAGGAGGAGGCCGACGACATGGAGATGGACGTGGAAGATGCCATCGACGACATGCGTGAGGAAGAGCTCGAGGAAGAGCAGCCGACGGCCCCGACCACACCCCCGGTTCCCACGGTAAGAGCGCTAGTTCACCCACAGCTGACCCGCCACAGCCCTTCATCCAAGATGTGCATGTGTTTCTCTCTCCAGTGGAACAGAAATGCAGGTGTGTGAGGAACACACTCCAGGATGTTCTCCATATAGTGACTTCAATGGTCCAGCGGGTCGAAGGTCAGATGTGAGTTTTAGCTTCAAAGTCTCACGATCCAGCCGAGGAACTAGTCTCATCTAGACAAACCAGCCGCCATTTTATAACTAAATACACATTTATACACTTTTATCCACAAACGCTGGTCTTGCACTCGCTGTGATGCGACACACATTACGTAATCGGGTTGAAAGGTCAGGCGGTCACCTGATGTTGGTGGAAAGGTTAGTGTAGAAAACACTGGGTCCGTTCTTCCGCCTACGTCACGCTTGACCTTTCAACGTGATTACCGTATTTTCCGGACTATAAGTCGCATCAGTCAAAAAATGCGTCATGAAGAGGAAAAAAACATATATAAGTCGCACTGGACTATAAGTCGCATTTATTTAGAAATTTATTTCACAAAATCCAAGACCAAGAACAGACATTTAATCTGGAAAGGCTATTCAGCTCCACAACACAGAACAACAGCTGAATAGTGTCCGGTGTGTTAGCGTCACACATTAACAGTTATTCAGCGACACAACAGCATAAAGAACATATCCCTGAGGCTGAATAGGCTAAACTAACATTAGCCAGCGAGTCCAACAAGTTACCGGTCAGCAAGTTCTCCAAGCTCCCGATCTCATCCCACAAAACTGAATCCATTGAGTTCTTCCTTGTGTCGCTTCTGAACAACTCCGCTAACTAGAGCGCCCTCTCGCGGCTGCAGACGGTAATGTTTTCTCTTGGGTCATCTCAGTCGGTATGAATTAATTTTGATATATAAGTCGCACCTGACTATAAGTCGCAGGACCAGCCAAACTATGAACAAAAGTGTGACTTATAGTCCGGAAAATACGGTACGTAATGTGTGCCGCATCACAGCGAGTGCAAGACCAGCATTTGTGGATAAAAGTGTATAAATGTTTATTATTGTTATAAAATGGCGGCTGGTTTGTCTAGATGAGACTCTTATTCCTCGGCTGGATCGTGAGAGACTTTGAAGCTGAAACTCACATCTGACCTTCGACCCGCTGGACCATTGAAGACACTATATGGAGAACATCCTGGAGTGTGTTCCTCACACACCTGCATTTCTGTTCCACTGGAGAGAGAAAGTCATGCACATCTTGGATGAGTAAACCATCAGGAGATTGTAATTCTGCAGTGAACTGCTCCTTTAAATGGTCAGATATGTATCTGTGATTGGCTGTTGAGCGAAGCAGAGACGATCTGTGATTGGTTGATGTGTTTGATCTGCCAATCATTGATCAAGTCACTTAAAAAAAGCACCTCAGTCCAGATTTACTCTCCCTGATGTCAAACCCATACGAGCGCGTTTCCTCCAGGAACACCGCTCTCTCTCTAATATTGTGGAATATAGCACAACTAGGCTAACGTCTCCCCACGTGTGTCTCCTGAAGGTGACGTATAAAGCCCCGGAGCCGATGGGAGAGCACTACTTTGCAGAGTCCTTTGATAAAGGAACACTTCAGGGGTAAGAGGTCCACCATCCTCGCATGTATGGAGAGTATATGTGTTATAAATATATATTACAGCTGTTCAAATGGTTATATCGTGCAGTATTCTAATTTAAATCCTGTTTTCTATGTGAATATTTAGTAAAGTGTAATTTCCAGCATCATTACTCCAGTCTTCAGTGTCACATGATCCTTCAGAAATCAGTATAATATGATGATCTGATGCTCAAGACACATTTATGATTATTATCAGTGTTGAAAACATATTTTTGAGGAAAACGTGATACATTTTCAGGATTCTTTTATGAATATAAACTTCAAAAGAACAGCATTTATTTGAAATAGAATCTTTTGTAACATTATAATTGTCTTAAAGCTGCAGTCGGCAGGTCTGGCAAAATGTTGAATGTTTACATCTCTCATGCCCCTCCCCCACTAGCACCGCGCACCCTCGAGTCTGTGCTCGCCAGAGCGTGTGCACCAGATTCTGTGAACGTCTCGTCAGCACTGGAGCTACGCTGCCCACAGATCGCAGCACCTCCTAGCTCTTGTGTGCATGTGATACTGTAACGTGCGCGAGAGGGGGATCTGAGGCGTGTGCACCACAGATATACATAATAAAGGCTAGATGTCTCGTCCGCGCTGCTGGTCAATGGAGGTCGACGTCCGCACCTGGCGGCCATCTTGCCACAGTCAGCTCGCTCACTCGTAACATTGTGTTTTAATGGTGCATGTACTTTTTAAATAACCGTAACTTGCTCAATTTTCTGCCGATTTTCAAACGGGTTGGTTTGTTATAAACGTCAGAGATGTAGTTATGACACTGAATACTTATTAATAATTATAATATTATATATTTCAACATGTTCAAGCATCCAGAATTATAGCCACGTTAATAACGTTTGTAAGAAACCAAACCGTTTGTAAATCCGTCAAGATTTCAGCGAGATAAGAGTATTTGTGTTCGTGCAGATCACTCGCCTTACAGAACGCTTGCCTGTGACAAGATGGCCGCCGGTGATGCCGTTCGAGACTCCGCCTTAAGACTTCTAGCCTCTATTATGTATATCTATGGTGTGCGCGACCTGTGATTGACAGGCAGACCTCACACAGCCCTGCGCCGGCTGGACCAGCAGAACCGGGAGCGGTGGATTTCTGCTGAACAGCTAACGGCTCGCGCTGGAGGGAGAAGCGCGGGGTTAATGTTGTTCTGGCGGAGCACAGTGTCGGTTGCAGTGAATATGATCAAAGAAATCTTGCCGACTGCAGCTTTAACCGTCACTTGATCAGTTTAGTGCATCCATGATGAATACAAGTATTAATTTCTTTCAGAATAAGAGCTCTGTAGTGTGTGTAGTGTTGTGCATGTCATTTGGAAATGCTTGTCATAAATTGTAATGAAAAGGATTTTCCCGCTAGATTGTTTATATTTGTGTGTTCTTCTAGCTGGGTTTTATCTCAGGCCAAGAAGGACAGCATTGATGAGGACATAGCGAAGTATGACGGTAAGTTCAGTGTGATATTTATTTTCCATCTGTTCATCTAAAATATGGATAAATTATAAAATATACATTTTTGTAATGGGTAAAAAAAAAAGGAAATTCCTTAAAGGTAGGGTAGGTAAGAATTGTCTAAAGAACTTTTTTTCAAATTGGCTTAAACTGTCTTTATATACCAATACATAATTAAAATGTAAGTACTTTGAAAAAGAAAGTATAAAAATTGAGTGACTCTAGTGTATTTAATCTTCAAAAAACACAGCTCATTAATTCCTACCGGGACGAAACAAGTGATTGGCTTGCGCGACTGTCACTCTCCGTCGCCATGACTACCGCCGCTATTACTGGCCCCGCCCACGTTCGCGCAGTCGCGCACCCGTGTTTATGTGGGAGTGAATGGAATTAATGAGCTGTGTTTATTAAAGATTAAATACACTAGAGCAGTGTTTCTCAAACTTTTTCAGCTCAAGGGCCACTTTATTTTCCAATTTTTTTTCTGAGGACCACCTAACAGAATCCCACTCTAACACGCCCCCAAAAAACAACAAAATAGGAAGGATAAGCTAAATTTAAGTTTAATATGCAACTGTTTCAAGTCAAAAACTAATTATTCAAACACAAATGCAATGATATGATTAGAAATTATTATATGAATTGTATTTCATTTGAAAAAGTAAATGTGAAATTAGCTGCAGCTTAATATGAACAGCTGCTCATGTAAAAAATTTGAATCTGTCACTTTATTGTTTCCATGGTGACGCGTCAATTGCTTGTCACATGACACAGCACAGGCACAACACAGCGCTGAATGAATGATGATCTGCTTTTATGTCATTTTTCCTTTTTTACTCAAAATATTCACACATTTATTAGCTTTAGTATGAAACACTGATATTCTGATTGTCAAATGTGCATGTGGATGTGTTTTGTTGTATAAACACCTTTATAACGATCGCGTTAGTTGAGCGGAGCTGTATGCGCGATGGGCGGCGCCATGTTAGTTTGTGCCACAGGTCAGAGAATCGGATCTGTTGGATTTACAACATGTCAATTCCTCCACTTCTCCCGAAATACATGAAAGTAAGTGGCTGGTGAACTGGGAGAAGAATAGGGTAAGATGTAAAGCTACTTACACATTGTGTATCTGATATGAATAAAACGTGTCGTCTTTTATAATATAAAGGATTATTATTGCCGCTTCCATAGACATCAGTGTGCATTTTACAAACTCAAATTCATTGTTTTTTAGAACTTATGTGATTTTTAAATGTCTGAAACCTAAAATAAACATTATGTGGTTGAAAACATATGAGATATGACAAGCACTGAGCTCGTCCGTCTCTGGCTCAGCGCCAGCCAACGCGCCAAAGCATTTGAATTTAGCAGTTGATCACGTGATGCGCTAATGCACACCCGGTGTGATCGTACGCTCCAGGGACCAGCCCAGGACGTACGTGCGAAAGGGTTCAAACAGAATGGCAAGAACTGTCATCAGTTTCGCAAGTGCATTAAAAATCTACTTAAATAAGTGACGATTTTATAAACACTTGCCTTGTTTAGGTCATCTTTTCGCGGACCACTAGGGGGTGATGGCGGACCACACTTTAAGAATTACTGCATTAGTCACTCAGTTTTTTATACTCTCTATTTCAGAGTACTTGCATTTTAATTATGTATTGGTTTATAAAGACCGTTTAAACAAATTTGAATAAGTTTTTTTAGACAATTCTGACCTACCCTACCTTTAAATGATCAGTTCAGCATACGATCAACTGAAGACTTCACCTGTGAATAAAGAAAGAACGTCACAGAACCTGTTTCTGACTCCTGATCTTAATGTGTTTAGTTTGAGTTTCCAATGAAAATTCAAAACTTCAGGACATTTGCTGTAAAGTGGTTTTGCAGGAGCTGTGTGTGTGTGTGTGGTTGTGTGTGTGTGAGCTGACCGTGTGTGTGGTTGTGTGTGTGAGCTGACCATGTGTGTGTGAGCTGACCGTGTGTGTGGTTGTGTGTGTGAGCTGACCATGTGTGTGTGAGCTGACCATGTGTGTGTGAGCTGACCGTGTGTGAGCTGACCGTGTGTGGTTGTGTGTGCAGGGAAATGGGAGGTCGAGGAGATGCAGAACACTAAGCTGCCCGGAGATAAAGGTCTGGTGTTGAAGTCCAAAGCCAAGCACCACGCCATCTCTGGGCTCCTGCTGCGACCTTTCACCTTCGACACCAAGCCACTCATCCTCCAGTGAGTACAGCGCACGGGTTACCCTGTCCAAAGACAACGCTTTAGTTCAAATATTGTGAGGTGGAAATGGGCAAATCAAAGTCATGTGTGTTCAACATTACGGTACATTAACATTCCCTGAGAATGGCATGTTGATCATGAAGTGTTCTCCGCACTGAAGCCATGTCCTCAGACCGTGTGAAGCCTGAGGTGACGCTAGTGATGCTAGTGATGCTAGTGATGCTCTGTCTGTTTGCTCAGGTACGAGGTGAACTTCCAGACGGGCATCGACTGTGGCGGGGCGTACGTCAAACTGCTGTCTCAGACGCCCGACCTGGACCTGGTGAGGACGTGTGTGTGTGTGTGTGTGATGATGATGATGTAAAGCATAGTAGCTCCCTGAACGTGGAGGAAAGTAAATCATCAGGAAGTGAACTCCTCTACATCACATTCAGGACTGATGATGGTGGTCACATGCTTCTGCCTCCCTCTGATCTGGTGTCAGTGATGTGATCTTTAGTTGTGACCACTGGTGATGGATCATACGAGTTAGACCCGACACTGATGTGTGTGTGTGTGTGTGTCGTGGCAGGCGGAGTTCGTGGATAAGACTCCGTACACCATCATGTTCGGGCCGGATAAGTGTGGAGAGGATTACAAGCTGCACTTCATCTTCAGACACAAGAACCCGAAAACCGGCGAGTTTGAGGAGAAGCACGCGAAGAAGCCCGACGCCGACCTGCGCTCGTACTACACCGACAAGAAGACCCACCTCTACACACTGGGTAACACACACACACACACACACACACACTGACCTGCGCTCGTACTACACCGACAAGAAGACCCACCTCTACACACTGGGTAACACACACACACACACACACACACACACACCTGCGCTCGTACTACACCGACAAGAAGACCCACCTCTACACACTGGGTAACACACACACACACACACACACACACTGACCTGCGCTCGTACTACACCGACAAGAAGACCCACCTCTACACACTGGGTAACACACACACACACACACACACCTGCGCTCGTACTACACCGACAAGAAGACCCACCTCTACACACTGGGTAACACACACACACACACACACACACACACACACACACACACACACCTGCGCTCGTACTACACCGACAAGAAGACCCACCTCTACACACTGGGTAACACACACACACACACACACACACACCTGCGCTCGTACTACACCGACAAGAAGACCCACCTCTACACACTGGGTAACACACACACACACACACACACACACACACACACACACACACCTGCGCTCGTACTACACCGACAAGAAGACCCACCTCTACACACTGGGTAACACACACACACACACACACACACACACACACCTGCGCTCGTACTACACCGACAAGAAGACCCACCTCTACACGCTGGGTAACACACACACACACACACACACACACACACACCTGCGTTCGTACTACACCGACAAGAAGACCCACCTCTACACACTGGGTAACACACACACACACACACACACACACACACACCTGCGCTCGTACTACACCGACAAGAAGACCCACCTCTACACGCT
>NC_136887.1:2374825-2394825 GCF_949152265.1 Phoxinus phoxinus
GTGTGTGTGTGTGTTCTCCTGCAGTGCTGAACCCGGATAACAGTTTTGAGATCCTGATCGACCAGACGGTGGTGAACAGCGGGAATCTGCTGAGTGATGTCACTCCCGCCGTAAACCCCCCCGCCGAGATCGAGGACCCCGACGACCAGAAGCCAGAGGACTGGGACGAGCGGCCCAAGATCCAGGACCCCGACGCGTCCAAACCTGAGGACTGGTGAGTGTGTGTGTGTGTGAGAGAGTGTGTGTGTGTGTGAGTTAGGTGTGCAACGGATCGCAGTTGATCAGTGATGCGTACGGACCAGCTCCTCCGCGCGCTTGTGATTCGCGGATTAGCTGCTGATTTTACCCATGAGTGGCCTTTCAATTTACACGTCCAAACACTGAAGAAGAGGCGAAAATCGTGACTCGCACATTATCTGTGTCACAAACACTCGAAACACACACACACACACACACACACAGAGAGAGAGAGGTGTGTTTCAGACAGCGCTCGAACACCGAAGTGATTCCTCTTTCGCGTTTCCTTAAACGGACACATTGACACACAATTATATCTAAATACCCGTCTCTGCAAGTGCTCTCTCTTAAAGGGACAGCAGCCTAATATTCCTGCTGTCGTTGGTCAAAATACAGCTTTAACAAACATGAAACTATATTTAATTTACACAGTGAACAAATAGTGTTATTTTACATTTAGGCTAAATTATTAATCTCTGTCCTGAATACCACTGTTGGACTGTCCATCCATCTTCTTCCACTAATCCGGGGCCGGGTCGCGGAGGTAGCAGTCTAAGCAGAGATGCCCAGACTTCCCGTTCCCTAGACACTTCCTCCCAGGCCAGCCGGGAGACATAGTCCCTCCAGGGGTCCCTAGGTCTTCCCCGGGGTCTCCTCCCGGTGGGACGTGCCCGGAACACCTTCCCGGGAAGGCGTCCAGGAGTCACCCGGAGCCGATTCCCGAGCCACCTCAGCTGACCCCTCTTGATATGGAGGAGCAGCGGCTCTACTCTGAGCTCCTCCCGAGTGACCGAGCTCCTCACCCGATCTCTAAGGGATCGCCCAGCCACCCTGCGGAGAAAGCTCATAGCTCATGACCATAGGTGAGAGTAGGAACATAGATTGACCGGTAAATCGAGAGCTTCGCCTTGCGGCTCAGCTCTTTCTTCACCACGACAGACCGGTACATCGACCGCATTACTGCAGAAGCTGCACCGATCCGTCTGTCAATCTCCCGTTCCATCCTTCCCTCACTCGTGAACAAAACCCCAAGATACTTGAACTCCTCCACTTGAGGCAGGAACTCTCCACCAACCTGAAGTGAGCAAGCCACCCTTTTCCGACTGAGGACCATGGCCTCGAATTTGGAGGTGCTGATTCTCATCCCAGCCGCTTCACACTCGGCTGCAAACCGTCCCAGTGCATGCTGAAGGTCCTGGTCTGAAGGGGCCAACACGACAACATCATCTGCAAAGAGCAGAGATGAAATCGTGTGGTTCCCAAACCAGACACCCTCCGGCCCCTGGCTGTGCCTAGAAATTCTGTCCATAAAAATTATGAACAGAACCGGCGACAAAGGGCAGCCCTGCCGGAGTCCAACATGCACCGGGAACAAGTCTGACTTACTGCCGGCAATACGAACCAAGCTCCTGCTTCGCGATGCTGCAGAGGCGTGTCAGCCAAGACAGCCCCGCAACATCCAGAGACTTGAGGTACTCAGGGCGGATCTCATCCGGTGCCTTGCCACCGAGGAGTTTATTGACTACCTCTGTGACTTCAGCTTGGGTGATGGACGAGTCAACCTCCGAGCCCTCGGCCTCTGCTTCCTCAATGGAAGACGTGACGGCGGGATTGAGGAGATCCTCGAAGTATTCCTTCCACCGTCCGACAACATCCCCAGTTGAGGTCAACAGCTGCTCCACTGTAAACAGCGTTGGTGGGGCACTGCTTCCCTCTCCTGAGGCGCTGGACGGTTTGCCAGAATCTCTTCGAGGCCAGCCGGTAGTCCTTTTCCATGGCCTCACCGAACTCCTCCCAGGCCCGAGTTTTTGCCTCCACAACCAGCCGGGCTGCAGTCCGCTTGGCCTGCCGGTACCCGTCAGCTGCCTCAGGAGTCCCACAAGCCAACCAGGCCTGATAGGACTCCTTCTTCAGCCTTACGGCATCCCCTACTTCCGGTGTCCACCACCGGGTTCGGGGATTGCCGCCTCGACAGGCACCGGAGACCTTACGGCCACAGCTCCGAGCGGCCGCTTCGACAATGGAGGTGGAGAACATGGTCCACTCGGACTCAATATCTCCAGACTCCCTCGGGATCCGGTCGAAGCACCGCCGGAGGTGGGAGTTGAAGATCTCTCTGACAGGAGACTCGGCCAAACGTTCCCAGCAGACCCTTACAGTACGCTTGGGTCTGCCGAGTCTGTCCAGCTTCCTCTTCCGCCATCGGATCCAACTCACCACCAGGTGGTGATCAGTTGACAGCTCCACTCTTCACCCGAGTGTACAAGACATACGGCCGCAGGTCAGATGAGACGACCACAAAGTCGACCTACGGCCTAGGGTGTGCAAAGTTTTACACACACACACAGACGCACACACCCATATATATATTAGGGGTGTGCCAAAAAAATCGATTCACAGAAGAATCTAGATTCTCATTGGCAACGATTCAGAATCGATCTGAAATGTCCAAGAATCGATTTAATAAATAAATAAAATCAGCTGGCTGTTCGCCTCCATTTTTGTAACGGGACGTGAGCGGCAAATCACTAAAACAAAAAGGAAGCAAATGGATGAGAGGGAGATCTTTCGTTCCTACCATTTGCGTGTGTTTTAAGTCCTGTCAGTTTAACAGGGCGCGCTTGACAGGGCATAAGAACGAGCAGAGAGAGAGAGCCGGCCGCGCGCGCGCACTCACCCGAGCGCTGTCTGCTCTCTCTCTCCCTCGCGCATATGAATCAAAATCAATTAATACGATGTTGTCGGGAAAAAAAACTCTCCAGTGATGAAATGGTTTCTGTGTTGACAAATCTTGTGCGATATCCTAAACTGCCGAATGCGTTGCTTGTTTTTTCTGTTTACATTTCATTGTGAATGCTGCTACGTCAGAGCGGCCAAAGCGTCAACAAGATTCCCCGTACTTTTTGACAAGCGTCCTTGACAGGGCGGCTATAGCTTTTTTGCAGCTCAAGTCGGCGGCGGTGTGAACGTAGCCGCCAGCTGCAGACCAACGCACACTGCAGTGCTTCACGAAACTCCCTGCCAACTCCGAGAGGGCAAAAAAAAAAAAAAAAAAAAAAAAACTCGGTCTATCGCTGCTTCATCGCCAGGTAGCTTAGGGGTAGGACTATTATTCATTTTGAAAGAAGCACTTTATTTTCATAACTTGTTATTCTTTAAGTTACTGTGTCTGACTGAGAAATATAGATGTTTTTTTGTCTTCACCGGTTGTGTTCTACATGATATTTGTGGTAAACTGCATCTATTTTCAACCATTTTGTATTCTGAAGAAGCACTTTTGTTTTGTTCCAACTTATTTTATAGCTAGATACTAATGAGTAGCAATTGAGAACATGTTTTTGATAAAAGGCACTTCCCTGAGAATTGAACTTAATAAATGTGAAAAAGACACTTTAAAGTCTCCGTTTGTCATTCTGTATAGCAAAGCAGATGAGAGTAGATCATGATCAGAAACCCGATTAGAAATCATTATGGATAAAATCGAATCGAATCGTTTTGAATCGAAAATCTTTTTGAATCGAAAATCGATTTTGAATCGAATCGTGGCCTCAAGAATCGGAATCGAATCGAATCGTGAGATGGTAAAAGATTCCCACCCCTAATATATATATATATTTTTATTTTTTATTTTATTTTTTGCTGATCCTATCCGTGGCTCAAAAACCGTAAATGACCCGAACCGTTAATTGTGTGATCCGTTGCGAGTGTGAGTGTTGCACTGTGGGTCAGAATCATCAGTTGTTGTCCACTTCCTCATGGTGTGTGTGTGTGTGTGTGTGTGTGTGTGTGTGTGTCTGTCTCAGGGATGAAGAGGCTCCTGCTAAGATTGCCGATGAGGACGCAGTGAAGCCCGACGGCTGGCTGGACGAGGAGCCGGAGTACATCAGCGACCCCGAAGCCCTCAAGCCCGAGGACTGGTAACGCTCGCTCCACTACATCACTAGACAAAACCGTTTAATGTTAAAGGGCACCTATTATGACATTTAAAATGTTCCTAATGTTGTTTAGGGAGTCCCCAACAACAGTTTTACGTGCATGCAATGACAAAAAACACTTTAGTTGTCGTATAATATGCATTTATTTTTACCTGATTTGCTCACCGACTCCCAAATGATTCGTTCAACGACTCGTTTTTCCAAACCCCTCCTTTGCGCGACGCTAATCTGCGTTGATTGGTCAGATGACCCAGCAGTGTTTACAGAGATAATACTTATTGTTTAACACGTAGTAGAATGATGCTTTTATCAATTAAATCGTGTTATAATAATGATTATAGTCCACTGCTTTGTAGTTAGTAGTAAAAAACTAAAAATAAGATGAAGAATTTAATGTTATGTTAGCGAGCATAGCCCAGAGTTCATATTGTAAAAGCACAATCAGTCTTTGTTTGCGTTAGCCCGATGCATAAACATAACGTTTTTACAAAAAAAAAAATGCAGTTACTACGAGGTATTATTCTATTCTTTAAGACAACTCCGAAAACAACGACAAACACTTCACATATCTCAATACAATTGTCATTGAAGACCTAGAAGCTAAACGGTGCTTACTCAACAAACAAAATAATAATTAAGCATGCTACATAAAACATAAAAGCAACAATTATTAATAACACCCACAGGTTGTGATACGGAGGAGGAAGCTGATGCAAATACACTTGGAACTGAACCTTCCTTCAATATCAGCCGGCTCGCGAATCCAAGTTTGATTGCATTTAAGTTGGTAAAGCAATCGTCTTCAAAATGGCGCGAGCAAAGCACAAGGCTCGGACTATACTTCTGTGGTATAGTGAATTGTAGCCACTTAGTCTTCAAATGCTCCTCCTTGGGCAGATGAAAAAAGTTTGCTTTTGAGCCGCACTTCAGAACACAGCGTCTCGTCGCCATGATATTTCCCTGCTGGCCTTGGAGAGCAATAAGTGGGCGTATCGTATTCAAATAACTTGACAAGTTGACGTCATCTAGTCAGAGAAAAAGCTTCGGTCTTCTAACGATTCATAAAAATGACTCCGAGACAATAACTTTATATACGGTGCACTTTCATATTTCAAACTTTGCAGGATGTTTTTGTTCACTTAGATCTATGTTACACACTACATGAAAGGTACATTTCAAAATTCCATAATAGGTGCCCTTTAATAAATACCACTGGTTTTATGCACAATTACTAAAAATCAAACAAAACTAATACTTGTTTGTCTTATCAAAATATAACCTTTTCCAGCTCTGGGTGAGGGTGGGGCAAATAAAAATCAAATAGTACTACTTTTATTATTATAAAAGTCCACTTTTCAGTATTGTGAATATCTGAAAAATATTTAATACATTTGATTAAAGTTGGATATGTATTACATTCTGCTTTACCAGTACATTCACGTAAAGCAATACTATGTTTGTTGCTAAATGTAATCGGCCAGATCTTTATATAAAGCATGTCCAACTTTATCCACATACATACAGACATATACAGTAATTAGATTGGGTAGAGGTGTGTGTGTGTGTGTGTGTGTGTGTGTGTGTTTGTGTGTGTGTGTGTGTGTGTTTGTGTGTGTGTGTGTGTGTGTGTGCGCTGCACTAGCATCCAGTGACGGACTTGAATGCAGAGATCAGGACCGCTGGGGTGGTGATCTAGGTTTAATGCTATAGCTTTAAGAGCAGAGATCAGGACCGCTGGGGTGGTGATCTAGGTTTAGTGCTATAGCTTTAAGAGCTGAGCTCATCATGTGTTCTCTCAGGGATGAGGATATGGATGGCGAGTGGGAAGCTCCTCAGATCCCCAACCCCGTGTGTGAGACGGCGCCCGGATGCGGCCCGTGGGAGAGGCCGATGATCGACAACCCCAACTACAAGGGCAAGTGGAAGTCGCCCATGATCGACAACCCTAATTATCAGGTGACCACAGCATCTCATCTTGATCAAACATCTACTGAACGATGGACATTAATATTAGAGATATCGGCCACCATATCGGCTGATATATGTTCATTTGTAAGGTTTCCGTTATCGGCCCGATAAGAAAATGTGCCCGATATACTAAAGCTGATAAATAATGTAATGTTTCCTCCAGCTGAGACTCTTCAGATGCGCACTGTTCACATGATGATTCTGAACTGCTTGAAATATGATTGGAATCACTTCAATAAAGGAAAATATGGTTCAGATCAACATGAGCAGTGCGAGTCTGTCAGGGCTCATACCAGCTCACAGTAGTTGAGTCTGACTTTATGAAGTTTAAGAACTCCGGTCTGTCATATCGGCTGTGTAACGTTATCATTAATTGTGTGTCTGGGACTCGGCTTTTAATGGAGAAACTTTTGTTTTTGTAATCAGGCTCTCAAAAACTGGATTGGATTTAGATTTATTGGCTTGTATATATCGGTTATCGGCTTTTAAATATAAAGATTATCGGTATCGGCCAAATTTATATCGGTACATCGCTAATTTATGGAGAGGGTTGCATGATTAATTCAAATAAAAGCACATTGTGTTCAGCCATATTGATAACACAGAGGATTAAATGGTGTGTGTGTGTGTGTGTGTCAGGGCGTGTGGAAGCCCAGGAAGGTCCCGAACCCAGACTTCTTCGAGGACCTGCACCCGTTCCGCATGAGTGCGTTCAGTGCCGTGGGGCTGGAGCTCTGGTCCATGTCCTCAGACATCTTCTTCGACAACTTCTTCATCAGCTCGGACCGCGCTGTGGCGGAGCGGTGGGCGAGCGACGGCTGGGGCCTGAAGAAAGCTGCCGAGGGGGCCGCCGAGGTAACGCCACTCTTCTCTCTTGTGTGTGTGTGTGTGTGTGTGTGTGTGTGTGTGTGTGTGTGTGTGTGTGTGTGTGTGTGTGTGTGTGTGTGTGTGTGTCTCTCATATGGACACTTTTACTTTCATGAATTCTACAGCTGTGTCTCAAATGATGCACTATGTCCTCAACCATGTAGTGTATGAACTTTTTTATACATTTATTTTGTCTTTCACCATCGGAGTCTGATACCCTAACCCCCCCCCCCCCCCCCCCCCCCCCCCTCCGCTACGTGTTTAAGCGGTGACAGTCGCGTGCATGAACTGGCTAGCGCTCCACACTTAGTTTTTTTGGTTAAATAAGTGCATCATCCGGGTACATGAAGTGCACTTCTTTTCAGAAGTGTCCGTGTGAATGCACTACTTGCACTATCTATACCTCAAAATAGCATAGGATAGTGCACAAGTACGCATAGCCGCGGGAACATTTTATCAGGGGGGTGCTGGGGGCGGGGCTTGATGGGGCGGGTGGTGCTGGTAGAGTTTTTTTTAATTTTATTTTTTTTATCCTAATATTAAAAAGCCCAAACAAAAAGATGACCATACAAATGAATGAGGACAGAGTTATGTGAGAGCGCTCAGAACTCATGATACATTTTAAACACACAGCACACAAATCTGCGTCTGAGCTTATGATGCACGCTCCGGAGTCACACAGTGCCGGTTCACACAGACATAATCTTTCAAAGCAGAAACGCAAGACGCCAGACGCGGGCAGTGGAAGTGAACACTACCCGACGTCTGAGTGAACATGCATTACATGAGTTCTGAGATGCTGGTCCTCAACTCCATGCGAGATCGGCTTTTGCCTTTTGATATATTCATTTCTTTTAGAGTCATAAACCCATATTCGACAACATATAAAAACGAAGTGATCTTTAGAGTAATTGTAAATGCCAGTGTGGTGAACCGCTGTCGTCAGGGTCTGCTGCACCCTCAGCTCCTCTACTTCCCGCCGCCATGCAAGCACGTATTCAACTTTGGACAATTTTGTGTGTTTTTGTAATTATTAGTTTCTAGCTGCTACAATAATCACTTACGAGGAAGAGTTAGTGTCTAGATTTGCCAAGATGCATCTATTAAATTATTCAAAAACACAAGAAAAAGTGCAGGTCAAACATAGTTACTTAATTCTCTTCTATGAAGACCATTTCTAAGTTAAGATATTTTGGTAACACTTTAGCTAATGTTAACCAATGAACCTTTTTGTAATGTATTAACTAACATGAACTAACCATGAGCAATCCATTTGTTACAGTATCTGTTAATCTTTGTTAATGTTAGTTAATAAAAATCCACTGCTCATGTTAGTTCACAGTGCATTAATGTTAACATGCTTTTAATAAAGTATTAGTAAACGCTGAAGTCAACATAAACAAAGATTAATAATGCTGTATACGTGCAGTTCATTATTAGTTTAACTAATGTTGTTAACTAATAAATCTTTTTGTAAAGTGTTTCCAGTATTTTTGGAGGCATAACATCATGTCATTGGAGAACGCCACCGCCTCATGAATAATGAATGATTATATTAGATGTTTAGATTACATCTACACCTGGACGATGGAACAAAAGCTTTAAAGGTTTTTGACAGTGAAATGTTTTTTCTTTTCAGCAAATCTCTTATTTTTGGGGGATTTATGATTTTTATCTCAAATGAATGAAGGCATAAAACATTAACAACTTAATTAGTTCATCTTTTAACATTTTCTATTATTTTTTGCTAAACTAATTGCTGCACAACAGATTTAGCGTGATGATACAGCGCTTTGGTATGGCCAGACGCTACGCTAGTCCACATGATGATGTTCAACAGTGCAGTCGTGATTATTCAGTCAGTCAACTCTATTTATGACTGGACTCGCCGCTTCTGTCCTTGTGGGAATCATGAAGCTCTTCACGGGTGTCGTGTAGAGCGGCAGGGGTCACATGACCGCTCCACACATGAGCGAGGGCCAATCAGCAGTGGGTCACATGGGCATGTCTCGGCTCCGTGAGCGCGGTGTACTCTGGGATTAGCCGGACTGGATCAGAATTCCTCCTGTGCAAATGCCTTTCCCCAAAGCTGGATTCCAGACATGTCTCGCGTGTTAAACTCGAGGGCCGGCTACAGGACCTGACTGAAGCCATGCTGTGTTTGTGGCCCGCCATGATGGCTTGAGAATGAAAACTCCCTCTTTTAATAATCCTCATGTTGTTTTAAACCAGTAACACTTCAGTTTATCTTCAAATCACATGGGAATGTTTTATTTAGGCGTTTATTCACTTATAAATATCGCTCAGTCCACATGAAGCCGGTCACATGACCCACCAGTGGTGTGTGTGTTCACATGAAGCCGGTCACATGACCCACCAGTGGTGTGTGTGTTCACATGAGCTTCTGCGTGCACCGTGTGTGTCGTGCGCGATGCATGTGTGTTATCAGTGTGTAAATGAGGAAAAGCCGACATTATGTTCATCGCATAATAAAATCTTTGACAAAAATTATTTTCAAATATCTTCATTTGCGTTTTAAAGATGAACAAAAGTCAACGTTATATCTCTGATTTCAGACTATGATCTGCTTTATCCAGAATATTCATTTCATATTCATTGTGTAGTTATTATTAGCTGTCTTTATTAGAGAAACTGTTGCTTACAGTGTTTGTGTTTTACAAGCTTTTTATTTATGATAAATACTGAAGTAGGATTACAGACTTTATGCAAATCTGCTGTATAAACCAGTTTTTCACAGATTTCTTTGAAGTTCAACATTTTTCAGATCGATTCAGTTTCAATTATTTTATTTCTAGTTTTTTGAATATTGCATAAAATATGGTTGACTTAATTTGTATGATAATAATTATTGTATTGTTGCAATTATTATGCATGTAATATACGCTTAATATCAACAAGATCAGCCTCCAGAACGCCTGACCTGTGGACCTCTACTACACACAGACCCACAGTTCAGTTATGATTGATCATTGATTGATTATTGATTGACTGCTGCGTGGCGGATGGTACAGTGTGAGCCGGGGTCTCGAGTAGGCCGTTTCTAGAGATCCCTCTCTGCTCATGCAGTGATTCATGGGATTCCCTGATTCCTACTCTTATTAATGATGAAGTTAAGTTGTTAGAAGGCTACATGAGGCTCTTGTCCACGCGTGTAAGTAAAGTGTGTGTGTGTGTGTGTGTGTTCACAGCCGGGTCTGATGACTCAGATGATAACGGCCGCTGAAGAGAGACCGTGGCTCTGGATCGTATACGTCCTCACCGTGGCTCTGCCTGTGGTGCTCATCATCGTCTTCTGCTGCACTGGGAAGGTGTGTGTGTGTGTGTGTGTGTGTGTGTGTGAGCTGAGTGTGGACCTGTAGGGTAACTGTGTTCTGTGTCTCGCAGAAGAGCTCGGCGTCCACAGCTGCTGAATACAAGAAGACCGACGAGCCTCAGCCGGACGTGAAGGATGAAGCAGAGGAGGACGAGGAGGCCAAGGAGGAAGAGCCAGGTCTGACACACACACACACACACACACACACACACACACACACACACACACCTACACAAACACACACACACTCACACACACACACTCCTCACTTCACTGTTTAAGCTGCAGTGTGTGATGTTTAGTGGCATCTAGTGGTGAGGTTGTGAATTGCACCCAACAGAAGTTACGGTGGCGGACAGGAAGTGATGTCGTCTGAGACAGCAGCGAGTAGCCAGTTAAACACTGAGGTTTCTTTACAAAGATTAATCAAGAAATTATGTTTACTTCATTATTCAGTAAAACGATGTTATTGCGAATATTATTGTTACTTGTTCATCATTGTTTTATTCGCTGACTTTAGCTCACTTCTTTATTTGAAGAACATAATGACGAAACGCGTTTGTCCGTTCAGGGCCACCGTAGAAACATGTCGATGTAAGGAGACCCGCGATGTGTGTGTAGAGAGAAATGCTCATTCTAAGCTAACAAACACATAACGGGTCATTATACAAGGACTTTATACACCAATGAAAACATAGTTATGAATATGATATTGCATTTCTGTCAGATCCTCCTAAATATTACACAGTGCACCTTTAATCTCTTCATCTGCTCAACGTGAGCGTCACAGTAACCGCATCAGACAGGACCATGGAGGTTGTGCTGTGTAATCTGACCCGTGTGTGTGTGTGTGTGTTCCTCAGAAGGGAAGAAGAGTGAAGAGGAGGACTCGCCAGGAGAAGCGGAGGAGGACGAGCACAGAGACGACAGCACATCTCATGAGGTGAACACACTTCTTCATCTGAGTGACTCTTCTAAAGCCGGACGTCTCAAATAATACTTCAAAGAAAAGGAAGTTTATTGAACCTTTAGACACAATGGATGTTTTTGAGCATCAATGCTGCATTATATTCATGTCGCACACAGGGTTGTGTGATACCGGCTGCGATATATCGCTACTGTTGTTTTAACCATGTGCAATCTGACATTACCCAGAATGTCCCTCTCTCACTGAACACATCTGGAGTCACTCGTACACCGTACTGCACTCTATACTGATTTACTCGATATAAATATAAAAGGTATTTTTGCCTCTTATCTTGAATATCGAGGTCATTATAAAAGGATTTGAATAATATAATAAAGTTAATCAAGATCACATGAAGAGTGCGTTTTATTCTCCAAATATCAGCATGATCACAAATGTGATGTTGATTATATACAGCAGTTTAATAAACAAGAGGTAAATATTACATTTTAAACTCAGTGGGTCTCATTCATGAAACATTTGTAAATATACGAGTAAATATGTGAGTGATCTGCGCGTAAAGAGACCTTCCCGAAAACTCTTCTCCTGATTCACTAATATTTCGTAAACATCAGATGTGATAGTGAAATGTGTGTGTGTGTGTTAATGAAGTCGTAAATGGGACGCGCGTGCACGCTCATTCTCAATTAGCATAAACCCCGCCCATTAAATCCGCCTGACAACCATATATGGGCATCATATTATGACACCAAACGCAGGATTTCAACATGTCTTCTCAAAAGTGAATGAAAAAGAAAAATTTCTCATTATCAGATCATATTTTATTATCAGAAGTTCATTCAAAACGCCACATTTTATTTTCAAGCGTACATAGTGGCGTATCCGGTCCTAAAACTTACAGACGCAGTTCCTGGAGTTTCATCTGTTAATCGAACAGTCCCAGAAGTGAAGAGAAAACGGTTCGACATGAAGCTCGACTGCAAGAAACTAATGTTCACTTCGAAAAACTATATCCCAGCCCTATTGAGCAATTAATAATGTGATTAAAGTGTCCGTTAGCAGATGCTATCACTGGCTCTCATAATAACAGTAAAAAGAAAAACCGAATATAATTACTATATATAATATTTTGTCAAAATGCTGTGTAAATATGTATTAAGGAGAATTAAACTGCAGCTTATTATTGAGCAAAACGTGCGGATGTTAAACGCATATTTCCGCGTGGCCGGGAGCAGGTGCAGATTTCTTTCCTACAAACTAACATTTGGAAAATACGAACATTTTAATGAATCCGAAAATTTACGCCAGAACCACTTTACACACGATTTACACACACATTCGTTCTGCTCGTGTTTCATGACTGAGACCCAATATCGCCCGGTTTTGCTCTTTCACAAATGGAAATAGTGCAAGCGAGCCACAGCACGGCTTCATTACTGAACGAACGCATCGGTTGAGTGAACGATTCAGTGACTCACTCGTTACGAGAGTCGAATGCTTCGTTCGTTTGTCTCTGTCACTGCTGTGAACACACAGAACACACTCCAGGAGTCTCTGTTCATGACCGTCCTGAACCTGCCGGAGTACACACACACTCCGCTAAATACAGTCTAGTTATCATTATTCAGAGAATCCCAGAAAATAGAGATAATTGGCCAATAATCACACACACCCTTACGTCACTCGTGTGTGTCACGAGCACACGCGCTCTGATGCCGGTTTACTGGGATTACAACATCACACACACACCTCACTGCATTATCAGCTTAACTGCAGATGTTTGATTTGTGTGTTGCATTTACATGTGTTAGTTTAGTCGCATTACTGCCAAACCCTCATTATAATCTCACTATGAGTGTGCATGATGACACACACACACACACACACACACCTTCCTCTGAAGCCTGATGCTCATGTGACGCTGGATGATCAAGTTTATCTTGAAATATCACTAGCGGTATTTTCCGTGTTCATATTGATCTGTTTCCCCATTCTGACCCTCGTTCTTGTGTGTGTGTGTGTGTGTGTGTGTGTGTGTGTGTGTGTGTGTGCGCAGAAATCTGAGGACGACGTTCTGAGAAGGTCTCCCAGAAACAGGAAAGCACGAAAGGACTGATGGACTTCCTGAATCCGTCTCGAGTGCAACAGTTCCTCTCCTGAAGCGTATGCCACATCCCTCTCTCCTCTCCTCCTCCTCATCCCCCGATCCCTCGCTCCGAGAGAAGCCGGCGCTCTCAGCCAATCACACGCCTCCTCAAGCGCTCTTGAGGACGCTGATGGTCACATGACCATTGAATAGCATAGAAACTTTCTCCATAACTAAAAAGGAAACGCAATCTTTGTTACCATTCCTGAACTGATCATCTGACGCTCGCGTATAGATCCCGTTCCCCCTCTCGGCTGTCTCACACACACACACACACACACACACACACACACACTTCCAGACAGTGTTCCTGAACCCCAACACTGAGGGTTTACAGGCCAACAGCTTTATTCCTCAGTTCTAGAATTACTCCAGAAGCCATAGAAGGACAAGACGATCGGGTTCATGCACACACACACACACACACACACACACACACACACACACGCCTAGATTTCCCATATAAACGAGATGTTTTCTGTCCCGTGAGGTTCGTGGTTTTGTCTGAAGCTCAGTGAGGCATGCTGGGAGAACGCCAGCTAGATTCGTAGCTTCTAGTGTGCTGCCTTACTCGTAGGACACAGATCTGCTAATATTGTTTGTGAATGTACTGTGAGTTTGTTTGTCTAATACGTTCGTTTTTTTCAATTGTTTTTTGCTATTCAAATGGAGTTTTTACTAAATCATGGATCGCTGTACAGATGTGTTTTCTGCTCTTGAACTGATTCTAACCTGTCCAGCCCAACACAGGTCAGCTGATTTTAACTGGTGAACTGTGATGTCATTTCCTGTCCAGCAGCAGCAGCAGCTTCCCATTTCCCTGAACCAATCACGTTCACACAACATGAGAACGAGGACTAGGTGACGTTTAATCGCGGATGTTTCCAATTCCGATGTGTGAGGGTGAATCTCACCAACCGCCACGTCTCACACACACACACACACACACACACACACACACACACGAGTGATGCGTCACATGATGCCTATTTCAGGACGGTTATGATTTGACGGACAACCATTTAAAACTTCAATAGTTTATCTTCTGCTTCTCCGATGAAGCGTGTAAATGAAGGGAGATTCACCCATGATTCACTCTGTTTTCTAGCAAGTGTCACTCCGAGAACACATGACACGCTGTCCTGGGCGTAAAGCAAGCATTCCCTCGACCCGCTTCACTTCGACTCGCCCCTGATCCCCAAAGACACGAGAAAGGCACTATGAGGGGCTTATACCCTGATCTGAAGTGAACTAGCGCGCCGTATCGCTAGCGTTCTTAAAGTTACTTGTTTATTCTCTCAATATGGCGAACTATAGCGCGGAAGATGCCATACGTGAGCTCTACCCCGAGACTAATGAAGAGTTGGCACTTTCAAAGGTAACTGAGGGCAACACACACACCCCACACACACAGGCTAGCATCGCTGCGCTGCTGCGCTAACACCCGATACACGTCCCGTCTGTCTGTCTGTACACCTGTGACCTGGGCTGCTTTTCTTTCTTTTGTTTTCTTTGTCTCTTGGACTACCGTGTTTCACATGTAGGTGATTGATAGTGTGGATGGAGAACCAATGTGTGATTTACTGGCATCTTGAAGATCATGAGTCTGGATGATGATGATTCTGCACGGTTGGGGAAGTCCATCATGTTACTCACAAACTAAAATAAACTGATTTGATGAACGACAGGTGTGTGGGTTTCTGTGTCATGCTTTACTTGTGGATGAAGAACATCACTGTGAATTATGAAACATGTTAAATGTGCTTATCTATCATTAATCTGAGGATGCTTCTACAGAACATGATGTTTCAGCTTCACTGTATTTTAAAGAAGATATTGGGTAACGCTTTATTTTACAGTGTCCTTGTTACATGTACCATAGTAATAACAGTAAATTATGCATAATTACATGCAACTAACCCTCAACCTAATCCTACCCTATCCCTATAGTGAGTACATGTAGTTAGTTAATATCACTCAGTACTAAATATGTAATTACACTGTAAAATAAAGTTACCCAGTAAAGTGTAACCGGATATATTATAAGTGTGATTACAGAAATAAGTACTGAGCAAAACTGATGTTGTGACTATAGGATTTGGTTTATATAATTTATAGTTATTAGTAACTGCATGTAGGACACTGTGAAATAAAGTGTTTCTAAAGTTTCACTCTCTTCATCCCTAATATAATATTTTATTAAAAGGAATTTCACAGTTTATGAATTATTACAGTCTCACTCTCACGCACACTCTCTCTCACTCGCACTCTCTCTCACACACACACTCTCTCACTCGCACTCTCTCTCACACACACACTCTCTCACTCGCACTCTCTCTCACTCGCACTCTCTCTCACTCACACTCTCTCTCACTCGCACTCTCTCACTCACACTCTCTCTCACTCACACTCTCTCACTCGCACTCTCTCTCACTCGCACTCTCTCTCACTCGCACTCTCTCTCACTCGCACTCTCTCTCACTCGCACTCTCTCTCACTCGCACTCTCTCTCACTCGCACTCTCTCTCACTCGCACTCTCTCTCACTCGCACTCTCTCTCACTCGCACTCTCTCTCACTCGCACTCACTCGCACTCTCTCTCACTCGCACTCTCTCTCACTCGCACTCGCACTCTCTCTCACTCGCACTCACTCGCACTCTCTCTCACTCGCACTCTCTCTCACTCGCACTCTCTCTCACTCGCACTCTCTCTCACTCGCACTCTCTCTCACTCACACTCTCTCACTCGCACTCTCTCTCACTCGCACTCTCTCTCACTCGCACTCTCTCACTCACACTCTCTCTCACTCGCACTCTCTCTCACTCACACTCTCTCTCACTCGCACTCTCTCTCACTCACACTCTCTCTCACTCACACTCTCTCTCACTCACACTCTCTCTCACTCTCTCTCACACACACTCTCTCACTCGCACTCTCTCTCACTCGCGCACTCTCTCACACACACACTCTCTCACTCGCACTCTCTCTCACTCGCACTCTCTCTCACTCACACTCTCTCTCACTCTCTCTCACACACACTCTCTCACTCACACTCTCTCACTCTCTCTCACACACACTCTCTCACTCGCACTCTCTCTCACTCGCACTCTCTCTCACACACACACTCTCTCACTCGCACTCTCACTCTCTCGCACTCTCTCTCACGCACACTCTCTCTCACTCGCACTCTCTCTCACACACACACTCTCTCACTCGCACTCTCTCTCACACACACACTCTCTCACTCGCACTCTCTCTCACTCGCACTCTCTCTCACTCACACTCTCTCTCACTCGCACTCTCTCACTCACACTCTCTCTCACTCACACTCTCTCACTCGCACTCTCTCTCACTCGCACTCTCTCTCACTCGCACTCTCTCTCACTCGCACTCTCTCTCACTCGCACTCTCTCTCACTCGCACTCTCTCTCACTCGCACTCTCTCTCACTCGCACTCTCTCTCACTCGCACTCTCTCTCACTCGCACTCTCTCTCACTCGCACTCACTCGCACTCTCTCTCACTCGCACTCTCTCTCACTCGCACTCGCACTCTCTCTCACTCGCACTCACTCGCACTCTCTCTCACTCGCACTCTCTCTCACTCGCACTCTCTCTCACTCGCACTCTCTCTCACTCGCACTCTCTCTCACTCACACTCTCTCACTCGCACTCTCTCTCACTCGCACTCTCTCTCACTCGCACTCTCTCACTCACACTCTCTCTCACTCGCACTCTCTCTCACTCACACTCTCTCTCACTCGCACTCTCTCTCACTCACACTCTCTCTCACTCACACTCTCTCTCACTCACACTCTCTCTCACTCTCTCTCACACACACTCTCTCACTCGCACTCTCTCTCACTCGCGCACTCTCTCACACACACACTCTCTCACTCGCACTCTCTCTCACTCGCACTCTCTCTCACTCACACTCTCTCTCACTCTCTCTCACACACACTCTCTCACTCACACTCTCTCACTCTCTCTCACACACACTCTCTCACTCGCACTCTCTCTCACTCGCACTCTCTCTCACACACACACTCTCTCACTCGCACTCTCACTCTCTCGCACTCTCTCTCACTCACACTCTCTCTCACTCTCTCTCACACACACTCTCTCACTCGCACTCTCTCTCACTCACACTCTCTCACTCACACTCTCTCTCACTCGCACTCTCTCTCACTCACACTCTCTCTCACTCACACTCTCTCTCACTCTCTCTCACACACTCTCTCACTCGCACTCTCTCACTCACACTCTCACTCACACTCTCTCTCACTCTCTCTCACTCACACTCTCTCACTCGCACTCTCTCTCACTCGCACTCTCTCTCACACACACACTCTCTCACTCGCACTCTCTCACTCACACTCTCTCACTCGCACTCTCTCTCACTCACACTCTCTCTCACTCACACTCTCTCTCACTCGCACTCTCTCTCACTCGCACTCTCTCACTCGCACTCTCTCTCACTCACACTCTCTCTCACTCGCACTCTCTCACTCGCACTCTCTCTCACTCACACTCTCTCTCACTCGCACTCTCTCTCACTCGCACTCTCTCTCACTCACACTCTCTCTCACTCGCACTCTCTCTCACTCACACTCTCTCTCACTCGCACTCTCTCTCACTCGCACTCTCTCTCACTCACACTCTCTCACTCGCACTCTCTCTCACTCGCACTCTCTCTCACTCGCACTCTCTCACTCACACTCTCTCTCACTCACACTCTCTCACTCGCACTCTCTCTCACTCGCACTCTCTCTCACTCTCTCTCACACACTCTCTCACTCGCACTCTCTCACTCACACTCTCACTCACACTCTCTCTCACTCTCTCTCACTCACACTCTCTCTCACTCGCACTCTCTCTCACTCACACTCTCTCTCACTCACACTCTCTCTCACTCTCTCTCACACACTCTCTCACTCGCACTCTCTCACTCACACTCTCACTCACACTCTCTCTCACTCTCTCTCACTCACACTCTCTCACTCGCACTCTCTCTCACTCGCACTCTCTCTCACACACACACTCTCTCACTCGCACTCTCTCACTCACACTCTCTCACTCGCACTCTCTCTCACTCACACTCTCTCTCACTCACACTCTCTCTCACTCGCACTCTCTCTCACTCGCACTCTCTCACTCGCACTCTCTCTCACTCACACTCTCTCTCACTCGCACTCTCTCACTCGCACTCTCTCTCACTCACACTCTCTCTCACTCGCACTCTCTCTCACTCGCACTCTCTCTCACTCACACTCTCTCTCACTCGCACTCTCTCTCACTCACACTCTCTCTCACTCGCACTCTCTCTCACTCGCACTCTCTCTCACTCACACTCTCTCACTCGCACTCTCTCTCACTCGCACTCTCTCTCACTCGCACTCTCTCACTCACACTCTCTCTCACTCACACTCTCTCTCACTCGCACTCTCTCTCACTCGCACTCTCTCTCACTCGCACTCTCTCTCACTCGCACTCTCTCTCACTCGCACTCTCTCTCACTCACACTCTCTCACTCGCACTCTCTCTCACTCGCACTCTCTCTCACTCGCACTCTCTCACTCACACTCTCTCTCACTCGCACTCTCTCTCACTCACACTCTCTCTCACTCGCACTCTCTCTCACTCACACTCTCTCTCACTCACACTCTCTCTCACTCACACTCTCTCTCACTCTCTCTCACACACACTCTCTCACTCGCACTCTCTCTCACTCGCGCACTCTCTCACACACACACTCTCTCACTCGCACTCTCTCTCACTCGCACTCTCTCTCACTCACACTCTCTCTCACTCTCTCTCACACACACTCTCTCACTCACACTCTCTCACTCTCTCTCACACACACTCTCTCACTCGCACTCTCTCTCACTCGCACTCTCTCTCACACACACACTCTCTCACTCGCACTCTCACTCTCTCGCACTCTCTCTCACTCACACTCTCTCTCACTCTCTCTCACACACACTCTCTCACTCGCACTCTCTCTCACTCACACTCTCTCACTCACACTCTCTCTCACTCACACTCTCTCTCACTCGCACTCTCTCTCACTCACACTCTCTCTCACTCACACTCTCTCTCACTCTCTCTCACACACTCTCTCACTCGCACTCTCTCACTCACACTCTCACTCACACTCTCTCTCACTCTCTCTCACTCACACTCTCTCACTCGCACTCTCTCTCACTCGCACTCTCTCTCACACACACACTCTCTCACTCGCACTCTCTCACTCACACTCTCTCACTCGCACTCTCTCTCACTCACACTCTCTCTCACTCACACTCTCTCTCACTCGCACTCTCTCTCACTCGCACTCTCTCACTCGCACTCTCTCTCACTCACACTCTCTCTCTCTCTCACTCTCTCTCACTCACACTCTCTCACTCGCACTCTCTCTCACTCGCACTCTCTCTCACACACACTCTCTCTCACTCACACTCTCTCTCACTCTCTCTCACTCGCACTCTCTCACTCACACTCTCTCTCACTCGCACTCTCTCTCACTCACACTCTCTCTCACTCACACTCTCTCTCACTCGCACTCTCTCTCACTCGCACTCTCTCA
>NC_136887.1:2404825-2487325 GCF_949152265.1 Phoxinus phoxinus
ACTCACTCTCACACTCTCACTCTCACTCTCTCACACTCACTCTCACTCACTCTCACACTCACTCTCACTCACTCTCACTCACTCTCACTCACTCTCACACTCACTCTCTCACACTCACTCACTCTCACACTCACTCTCTCACACTCACTCACTCTCACACTCTCACTCACACTCTCACTCACACTCACACTCTCACACTCACTCACTCACACTCACTCACTCTCACACTCTCACTCACACTCACACTCACTCTCACACTCTCACTCACTCTCACACTCTCACTCACACTCACTCTCACACTCACTCTCTCACACTCACTCACTCTCACACTCTCACTCACACTCACTCTCACACTCACTCACTCTCACACTCTCACTCACACTCACTCTCACACTCACTCTCTCACACTCACTCTCACACTCACTCACTCTCACACTCTCACTCACTCTCACACTCACTCTCTCACACTCACTCACTCTCACACTCTCACTCACTCTCACACTCACTCTCTCACACTCACTCACTCTCACACTCTCACTCACACTCACACTCACTCTCACACTCACTCTCTCACACTCACTCACTCTCACACTCACTCTCTCACACTCACTCACTCTCACACTCACTCTCACACTCACTCACTCTCACACTCACTCTCTCACACTCACTCACTCTCACACTCTCACTCACACTCACTCACTCACACTCACTCACTCTCACACTCTCACTCACACTCACTCTCACACTCACTCTCTCACACTCACTCTCACACTCACTCACTCTCACACTCTCACTCACACTCACTCTCACACTCACTCTCTCACACTCACTCACTCTCACACTCACTCACTCTCACACTCACTCACTCTCACACTCACTCTCACACTCACTCTCTCACACTCACTCTCTCACACTCACTCACTCTCACACTCACTCTCTCACACTCACTCACTCTCACACTCACTCACTCTCACACTCACTCACTCTCACACTCACTCACACTCACTCTCACACACACTCTCACACTCACTCTCACTCTCACACTCACTCTCACACTCACACACTCTCACACTCACTCACACTCACTCTCAGACTCACTCTCTCACATTCACTCTCTCACACTCACTCTCACACTCACTCTCACACTCACACTCACTCACTCTCACACTCACTCTCACACTCACACTCACACTCGCACTCACTCTCTCTCTCACACTCACTCACACTCACACTCACTCTCACACTCACTCTCACACTCACTCTCACACTCACTCTCACACTCACTCACTCTCACACTCACTCACTCTCACTCTCACACTCACTCTCACACTCAGTGTCCAGTAGAGTAAGTCCAGGAGCTGCAGACTGACTCACTCTCACACTCACTCTCACACTCACTCACTCACTCTCACACACACTCACACTCACTCTCACACACACTCTCACACTCACTCTCACTCTCACACTCACTCTCACACTCACTCACTCTCACACTCACTCACTCTCACACTCACTCTCTCACACTCACTCACTCTCACTCACACTCACACTCTCACACTCACTCACACTCACTCACTCTCACACTCACTCTCACACTCACACTCACTCTCACTCTCACACTCTCACTCACACTCACTCACACTCACTCACTCTCTCACTCACACTCACTCTCACACTCACACTCTCACTCACACTCTCTCACACTCACTCACTCTCACACTCTTACTCACACTCACACTCTCACACTCACTCACTCACACTCACTCACTCTCACACTCTCACTCACACTCACTCTCACACTCTCACTCACACTCACACTCACTCTCACACTCACTCTCACACTCACTCACTCTCACACTCACTCACTCTCACACTCACTCACTCTCACCCTCACTCTCTCACACTCACTCACTCTCACACTCTCACTCACACTCACACTCTCACACTCACTCACTCACACTCACTCACTCTCACACTCTCACTCACACTCACACTCACTCTCACACTCTCACTCACTCTCACTCTCACACTCTCACTCACACTCACTCTCACTCTCACTCTCACACTCACTCACTCTCACACTCACTCTCTCACACTCACTCACTCTCACACTCTCACTCACACTCACACTCTCACACTCACTCACTCACACTCACTCACTCACACTCACTCTCACACTCACTCACTCTCACTCACTCACACTCACTCTCACACTCACTCACTCTCACTCACTCACACTCACTCTCACACTCACTCACTCTCTCACACTCACACTCACACTCACACTCACACTCACACTCACTCACTCTCACACTCACACTCACTCACACTCACACTCACTCTCTCACACTCACTCTCTCACACTCACTCACTCACACTCACTCTCTCACACTCACACTCTCACACTCACACTCACTCTCACACTCACTCACTCACACTCTCACACTCACACTCACTCACACTCACTCACACTCACTCACTCACTCTCACACTCACACTCACACTCACACTCACACTCACTCACTCACACTCACACTCTCACACTCACTCACTCACACTCACACTCTCACACTCACTCACTCACTCACACTCACTCTCTCACACTCACTCTCACACTCACTCTCACACTCACACTCACTCACTCACACTCACTCACTCACTCTCACACTCTCACTCACACTCACACTCACTCTCACACTCACTCACTCTCACTCACTCACACTCACACTCACACTCACACTCACACTCACACTCTCACACTCACTCACTCACACTCACACTCACACTCACTCACTCTCACACTCACACTCACACTCACACTCACTCACTCACTCACTCACTCTCACACTCACTCACAGTCTCACTCTCTCTCACACACACACACACTCTCACTCACACACACACTTGTCAATGATTCAGTCTGAATGTCAGTCTCATTTTGAGAAATTCGTCTGTAGATGTGAAAATGTGAAATGTGATGTTGACGTGTTCTCAAACTCTTTAATACAGAGAGGTTTCCCCGATCCGATTTACATGTGAATTAAAAGCAAATAAATAAATGTATAATAAATAGGTGAGCATGTGACCTCAGACGTGTGTGAATGTGTGTATGCGTATTATCCTGTCAAACTGGACATAGAGGATGAGCAGACGTGATGTGCGGACACTTCCGTCCCTGCAAATCATAAAATGATGATAAACTGTTCAAAATGAACACTTGTGTGAACCCGAGGGAAACTGACATCAGCCAACATTCAGAAATCAAATGTGAAGTTAGAAGATATTTTGCCAATTTAAACCGTTGAGGTTTATAGACCTGAAATATGGTTCAGTTCAGGCCACTCACTCACACACACACACACACACACTCACTGTAGTTTATCTGAGGACAGTGGAAACCTCCTCATATCTCTCCGAGCGAGCGCTATCTGTGGAAACTGCTGTCATGGAGCACTGGATCCACAAATACTGGACTGGTGTATAAATAGCTCGATGCGGATCGCTGATCTCAGCGTTATTGGGTTTAAAGGAAGAGCTATTTCTGGAAGTGAGTTGCATAACTCAGTTATACACAATCAGAGCAGCGCTGGGTCATCATTACTGAGACTGTAGACGTTCTGCCAACGCTTCCGGGTTCCTTATAATCATCAATGTGTTCATCTCACAAAGAGTCGCCACTAATGCATTATGGGGAATATCCCAGTCACTGGATGAAGAGAGCAGTCCGGAAAATAGAGAAAATACTAAAGCTTTCTATTTCAGAACAATGCTGATCTTTTGATATTCCTATTCATCAAACAATCCCGAAACAAAACTGTTTTCAACATTGATAATAATCATAAATGTTTATTGAGCATCAGATCATCATATTATACTGATTTCTGAAGGATCATGTGACATTGAAGACTGGAGTAATGATGCTGGAAATACAGCTTTGATCACAGGAATAAATTACACTTTACTATATATTCACATAGAGAACTGATGATCTACATTATAATAATATTTCACAATACTATTAAAAAAATATATATTTTTCATTTAAAAATTGCCACCTTGGTGAGCAGAAGAAACATTAAAAATCTTACCGATCCTAAACTTTTGAACAGCAGTGTGTGTGTATGTTTGTGTGTGTGTGTGTGTGTGTGTGTGTATACACACAGTACCTATATAAGAGCTGCATATGATGCAGTTTTTTTAACAACAATTGAAGCAGAAATACTGTGAGGAGAAAAATAGATTTTGCTAAAATGCAGCAGAAAACGAGAATGCAGACGATTAGCATCTGTCGTACAGACTCTGAGTGTTTGAGGTTTGTAACCCATGGCACCTTTACACGTTTAGTTTTTCCCATTTACATCCCATTAATAATCAGCATATTAAGAGCATATTACAATGTTATAAGTTGCAAAAAGATTTTATAGATGGCAAGGGAAGACAAAATACTTTTAGTATTTTTAGTAAAACATACTACTATAGATTATGTACGTTGTTTGTTTTTAGTAGTTTATAATTGGCCTTGATTACTGTGAAAATATAAAATTGGTCCATATGTTCTTAAGAGGTAAACCCAGTGTGTTTTCTCCGTCCCAAGGCCGATGTGTATATGGAAGCTTGTTTACGCAGAATAAAAAATAAAAAAGGTAATTGCATCTCACAATTCTGACTTTTTTTCTCAGAATTGCACGATATAAAGTCGCAATTGTGAGATAAAAAGTCGCAATTACCTATTAAAATGTTTTATGTTATTTTTATGTTACCTATTAAATGTTTTTTTTTTTGTGGTGTAAACAAGCTTCAGTAAATATGTGCCATACAAGTACACTGTAAAAAACTACACTGTAAAAAATTGCTGCGATTATTTAGCACAATTTAAAATCCAACATTGTTTCAACTTTAAAAAGTATGTGTTCAAGCTTGACTTAAAATATTAAGTTTAGTTAACTTAAGTTTAGTTTGGTTAAGTTGGATATTTAAGTTATCTCAACAAATTTTAACTAATCGCAGCCACATTTTTTACAGTGTAGGCCTATTGTTGGATTAACTTAAAAAAGTAAGTGACCTGGTTGCCTTAAAATTGAGTTCATTGAAATTAAAAAAAAATGTTGATACAACAAAGGAGATTGGTTTAATAAAAATAAACTAAATATTGTGTCAGGCCTATCTGAACCACACTAATTAGCCTAAGTTCATTTGACAAAAGATAAAAAGTTGTGATAACAAATCATGAAACACTTTTTTTTTTACAGTGTCTAAATGTAAAATAATAGTAATAATAACACAAATAGCCTGATGAAATATCTAACCTTTTTATATTCATATCCTTGGGAGAAATATTTGCTTTTTTTGGTAAATAAATATTGGTAAAAATTATTTGATGGCTATTTTGAGATTTTTTCTTTTACAATGGCTGCCTCATAGAAATGTATAATTGTTCCAAATCCAAAAAAAAATTACACTGTAAAAAAAGTATTGTTGGTTTTGGTTTGACTTAAAGTAAGTTACCTGGTTGCCTTCAAATTTTGAGTTAATACAACAAATGAGATTCGTTTAATAGATAGAAACTCAAAATATTGTGTTATCTGAACCACATTAATTATATAAGTTGATGTGACAAAACATTAAAAAAATTGTGATAACATTTATTCATTTATTTTACAGTGTATTGTCTGGACCTTCACTGGGAAGGATATATAGAGACCGGAGCTCTGGGAACTTTAATCGAATAATAAACCCTTCACAAACTAGAGAGAGGAGCCTACTGGAATATCAATATAGGCCTACAAATTTATAAATAAGTAGATATTTGTTTTAAAAAACACATTTTCTGCCAAAATGCATTAGTTAATAGTTATTGATACTGTACAATCCTAATGGTGGCTAAAAACACACATTAGCTACCACAATTTCATCTTTTCGATTAAAAAAATCTAGGGTGTATCTATTTCCCACAATTTAAAACTCAAAGTGATGTAGTAAAGTGTGAGAACAATAAGGCATATCGCATGTGCTGAGGAATGTTTGAGTGTGAGTGTGAGTGTCCAGTGATTGCTCGGGTGACCTGTCACTCACAGCGCACGAATAAAAAAACTGAGGAAAAAAGAAAAAACATAGTTACAAGATGGCGACCAGCAACTGCCTGAAGACTGGAAAACAATAGAGACAGCGCAGCAGGGCAGAGTTTATTCCCTCACCACTCGCTTCCCCGTGTTCGTGTCGAGCTCACCCGGGGCACAGGGGCCGGTTGTGTGTACTTCAAGACTTTTAACGCGCTTTTGAAAGAAAGTGAGTTTATAATGCTTTGTTCGAGGGCTAGTTAGCATTCCGGCTAAGCTACATCCGTAGCTGTAATGTAACTGTGAGGATCAGCTGTTAGCCGCGCTGCTACTTTAAAAGTTACTTTTACTACTAAAACTCGCTTGTAACTCTCTAAGTCGATGTTTTAGGGCTGAATGGGTGTAATGTACACGGATTAAAACATCACTTTCTAACCCTTCGTCGATGGGGTTTTTATCTCAAGTGCGTCTTTTGTCAAACTTAAACTGTGAGGCGAAAAAAACGTTTATTTTTTAAGTTGTTGATTTTTTTGTTGTTGCGCCATTTAACGACTTGTTGTGAACAAATAAGGCTAAACGTGAGGTAAATATTATTGTAAAGGGTTTAAATAGAAACTAAACTAAAACTTACGAGTCCTTTCAAACTTTCCTCTAAATTACATTCATGTCTAAACAAATGCAACTTCTAAAATGAATAATTTATCAGTGTTTGTGAACTCTTTCATTCATAAAACCGCGGTTTTAACTTCATTCTGTCTTGTGTCAGGACTCTAGACTTAAGTATACTTCAGTAACCGTGTAGCTAAAAGCAAACTTTACAAGAGTTATTTCTGAATATAAGCGCTCTCGCCTAAACTATGCGCCGAGCCTTTTGTTGTGTAAGGAGGCAGATAGTGCAGATAATGGAGTCAGTGGAGTGTGTTTTATAAAGAGACGCTCGCGAACACGAACGGCACGATCAGTGTGAGAGTTGCTGCCAGTATCCAGACGCGTTGTGACGCGGATGATGGCGGATTATGTGGTGCCGCGGCACAACGCGGTGATGGAGCGGCTGCGGCGGCGCATAGAGCTCTTCCGCCGGCATCACACGGGCTGCGAGAGCCGCTACCAGAGCCACGCGGTGGAGCGGCAGGAGATGGAGCGGCAGCAGACCTTCGCGTTGCACCAGCGCTGCCTGCAGACCAAGGCCAAGCGGTCGAGCAAGCACCGGCAGCCCGCGGCAGCGAGCGCGGAGCCCGCGGGGCACAGAGGCACCAGCGCCGGGGGAGGCGCGGAGGAGCCCGGGGAGCAGAGCAGGAACAACACGCTGATCGCGGTGAGTGTGTGTGTGTGTGATGTTCCTGTGGGTCACATGACTAGGTTCAAATCTCATATGTGACCCTGGACCACAAAACCAGTCACATTTTTTTTTAAATTGAGATTTATACAATATGAAAGCTGAATAAATAAGCTTTCCATTGATGTGTGGTTTGTTATGATAGGACAATATTTGGTCGAGACACAACTATTGAAAATCTGGAATCTGAGGAGCAAAAAAATGTAAACATTGAGAAAATCTCCTTTAAAGTTGTGCATTTATGTTCACGATTGTGCTGCATTCACTCACAAAAATACATGTTTTATATATTTACGGTAGGACATTTACTAAATATCTTCATGGAACATGATCTTAATATCCTCATGATTTTTGGCATAAAAGAAAAATGGATAATTTTGACCCATACAATGTATAGTTGTAATTGCCACAGATATACCCACATATGGCTTGATTTAGACACTAACTTCTTGAGCTTCACTACATAGGAGGACGTGTGTAGTGTTGATCAGACTTCTGCTGTGGAAGCGCGTTCAGTTGCATAAACATAACATGGACATTATGTTAAGACCGTGACTTAAGTGCTAGCATGTCCAACTAGCGGTCAGTCAAGTGGCACTCAGGCTTACTTCTTAGCTTGAAATTAGACCAATCTCCGTTTCTATGCAACTGGCTTAAAACATTTGTGAACCAGCTAAAAAATGTGATGACTAACTCGTAATACTAGTCGTAGCAGTTTATGCATCAGGTGCTGGAGTGAGTGCACGTGCTGGTCTCGCAGCATCTGCAGGTGTGTGTGTGTGTGTGTGTGTTGGCACTGGCAGCAACAGCGCTGAGGTCATGTGACCGTGACACGAGCACGCGCCCTGCACATGTCACATGATGAGCTCTGTGCACAGAGTGTGTGTGTGTGTGTGTGTGACACAGATGTTTTGAGGGATCAGTGAGTGATCACCTCATGGCTGGGTTTGTTTGTTTTTTCACTTTCCAAACTCTTCCAGAGCATCCCTGCTTCTTCTGTGCGGATTCACTTTCAGTCCAGAAATAGTCAAGTGCGAATGTCACTGCGTTGTTGGATGATATAATGATATAACCAAGAAATATTTTGCAATTTTTTTTTAATTGTTACAATAAAAAAAAATAGTGGTAAGAAAAAATACACAATACTCAACTCAATCCTTTTGCGTTTATTTCTTATACTTGTCAAATGAGTTGAACAAATTCAACATAGTTTATCAGTTTTTGCAAAAAATAAGAAACATGATCTAATGCAGTTCTGAAATTAAAGTCCGCATGAAACGGAAGTTGCGCTGGTCTTTCCTAGGGCTGTGACGGTTGGCATGACAACCGCGCCACCGCCGGCGGTAGTGTGACGTCGCATACCACGGGAATGATTGAACACTATAACAAGTATAAAGTGCAGTTTTGTGTAATAATTATAACAACAGCGAATAGCGATCGTAATTTATAGCCTTCCCTATAGATTATTTTTTTATGTTACGGTGTGATTAGAACGGTCAGTTCACGTTATCAACTGCTAAGTTCAAACGTGCTTTCGCGCGTTGGCTGGCGCTGAGCCAAAGACGGCTGCGCTCAAGGCTTGTCATACATCATCACGCATACAGCTCAACTAACGCGATCGTTATAAAGGTGTTTAAACAACCAAACACATCCACATGCACATATTTGACAATCGGAGTATCAGTGTTTCATGCTATATCTAACGCATTTGTGATTATTTTAAATCAAAAAGGAAAAATGACATATAAGCAGATCATCATTTATTCAGCACTGTGTTGTGGTTGCGCTGTGTCACATGACAAGCAATGAAGCGTCACCATGGAAACGATAAAGTGACAGTTTAGGCTACATTGAAATTAGGGCTGCACAATATATCGAAATATCGCAAATGTATCGCATTATGTATATCGCAACAGCTTGCAATAAATGGGGTCATGAACAAAAGAACAATTTTCTTAGCTTTAATAAGTATCAGGATATATTTAATTCATACAGTGAAAACTAAGCAATGTTTTATTTTTATATTTTATGATTCAGTATCTTTTATTAAATAAAGCTAATGTAGGATAACCTGAAGCCCTGTGGTTTACACTGACGTTAAAATAACACTTCTTATGCCACAGTAAAACACTGTTCACCTTCTTGTCATAAAAAGAATGTGAAACACATGTAGGTTATATCATTTTAAATATATTTTAAAGATAATTTAAGTTTATTTTACACACTTTAAGCATTATCGTATCGAATATCGCATTATTTAAGGAGTTATCGCATATCGCATTTTCCTTCAATATCGCACAGCCCTAAGAAATTCAAGTTCAGCCGTGGATCTTGTTGGAAAACCAAATGTTACATCGCCGATCTGGGAATATTTTGGGTTTATGCCAGAACATGCGCTCTAAAACGGTATAAAGTGAGTTATAATATGTTTGCAAATGCGTCTCTATAGCACGCAGTGTGTTTATCGTGCAATGTATACGCGAAAATGAGTTTTTACGTGCATATGATACGCAGTTTTCGCGTGTAATACACACGCACCCACACCACTAACTCTACCCAAACGTATATTACACACGCACCCCATCACTACTAAACTTACACTATCCAACCCATGCGTATCCTATGCACGTAAAAACTCATTTTCGCGTATAAATTACACGATAAACACACTGCGTGCTATAAAGACGCATTTAGTGTGATCGGGTTGCATGATCAAACGCCGTCATGGACTGTGTTGAGCGTCCGAGATGCCTTCTCTCTCGGTTCACAGGTGCAGTGAAGTCGACTGTCATACACATCTGACTTTTGTTGTGAAATCAGATTTTTACCGGTGCTGGTTACAGCCGCGCGCATCAGCAAAGCGCGTCCACCCCGTCCAGTGAAACACTAACAGTACTTCACGTTATATTTATTTATTACACGGATTTATTATCTCTCCCCCCGATCTGTGTATCGCTGTTGTTATTATTATTATTATTATTATTATTAAATCGGCTCTTTATGTGTATTAAACCTTTGATCACAGGAACATTCAGATCTGTGACCCAGAGAGCCCATATGTGTAAATATGAAACCGCTTCACAGTCTTTTCAACCTCACCGTACCATTATTTCTGTTTTACAATAATTCAGATTATCACAGAAGTACTGGGATAAAAGTTTATAGTTCAGACTTCAGATAATATAAATAATGATGTTTTCGGTAGCGATTAAAATTAGGGCTGCAACTAACGATTATTTTAATAATCGATTAATCTGTCGATTATTTTTTCGATTAATCGGATAAAAGAAAGAAAAAAAAGCATTCATTCCCAACCCTTTATTCAAAAACAGAACTGACAGTGCAAATTCACAGTGCAAAAAAAATCTTCAGAAAGTGCACAAACAGGTCGCTCCTTGATAGGATGCACCGATACCATTTTTTCTGAACCGATCCGATCCGATACCAAAAATCCTGAGTATCGACCGATACCGATACCAATCCGATACCAGGGCAGTTTTTTTTTTTTAAATCAAGTAGAATTTCTAGAACTATGTGTGTTGAACTGATAATCACTATTTTGTGTGTTAAACACAATCTACTTAATACAGACAACTTCATTAAAAAAAAGACCATAAATGCTATTATAAACTAGAATAGTGGATAATTAAGCATACAATTAAGTCTAGAAAAATCACAAGTGCACAATAATTGTATTAAATCTGAACATGAAAAAACATTTAGTGAGGAACAAATATGAGAATAAGTGTAACACTAAATCTGGTAAAACGTTACACATTGCTCTTTGTATTGTTGTAAAATACATTCATGAAAAACAAGATAACAAAAATCAAAAAGATTAATTATTTTATAGCCTACTATAAAATTGAGACATGTTTTAAATGTATAGCACAGCGGTTTAATGAGGCAGCAACATGATGGATAGTACAGAACTAGAAAGGCTATTAATAATCGTTCATTGCGTCGCTGTATTATGATATGAAAGGCTCCAATACAGTGCGGCACACAGCGCTTATGCGCATCCCGAGCGCAGAATGATGCGCTTGAAGCAACACGAGTCACAGCGCGCAGCGCTTCGAGTCTGCATTGAAAAGTTCAAATCACAAAGGAAAGACATATTGATGCGTAGTGTATTATACAGTATCTATCTATCTATGCAATAGTTTATTGAGCATTTTCTTTTAACAGTTTTAAATGTCAGTTACTGTGCGCGTGAAGAACAATTATAGTGCTCTGACTCTACTGCAGTGTTATGAGAGCAGTGTTGGGCAGTAACGCGTTAGAAGTAACGCGTTACTGTAATCCCATTACTTTTTTCAAGTAACGAGTAAAGTAAGGGATTACAATTGCAAAAACAGTAATTAGATTACTGTTACTTCCCCGTAAGGAGGCTGCGTTACTGCGTTACTGTGATGTTGTTTCGTTAGACTGTCTCGTGAGTCGTGGCTTAATTTGAGCCGGAACACGCCCGACGTTGGATACGGAACCTTTTTATTGGATCCGGCACCTCCTATGCCACTATGGAAAATTAATCGCCTAAATAAAATAAAAAAATACTATTTGTGTAGCCTAGTGTTCAATGTTGTTATCGATAGAGCTGCGCGAATGGGGTAGGACCTATTATTTATTTAATCCGCAACCGCATCACAAAACTCATCATCCGTAAATGCTGATGTGAGCCGCGAGAAATTCCTTGTCTGTTCTAGAAAGGATGCAGCAAAGATATTTAATGCTAATGTATGAGACATAGGCCTACGCTGAGTTTCATTCATTTATGAGGTGCGGTGCGCGCTCTAGTTAACAATGAAAGTGAAAGTGAACGCGGCGCGCCGGCTCCTCCATGTCACGGTTATTATATTGTCTGCTATATTTGCCTTGTATTTGTTAAATACATGCAAATAGTTGATGAAACATTTATTAAAATAAGATGCAATTGAATTTATACAAAACGAAATTCACTTTAAAGAAAGGCTTTTAACAATGCAATGCAAGTGAACGCGGCGCACTACCGCCTCAATGCGGTTATTATATTGTCTGCTAGGCTATATTTGCTTTTTATTTATTAAATACATGCAATTGGTTGATGCAATATTTATTAAAATTAAGATACAATTTATACAAAACGAAATTCACTTTAAAGAAAGGCTTTCTACAAAGGAAAACTCAATGAAATGGTAAAAACATGTCTGACGATTTACAAAAACAAAACGAATCTGCTCTTTAATGTTAAAAGAGGTAACTGTTAATAATTTGGAATACAGTCATGAGAGACTTTCATTTTAATTAGTTTATTGCTGTATTTTATTTGAATCTAATCGAATAGAGGATTTTACAAAAAAATATTTGCATTTTATATGCTGGAATATGCAGAAATATAAGTTAACAGAAGAAGGACTTTGTGTATTTCGTTAAAATATGGTGGACTCTGCAGAAATTGGTTAAATGTTCAACATTTTTCTTCAAGTCTGAGACTATTGCATTTAATTTAATTTTTGGTTGATGCAATGTGCATAAAGTTAAAATATTAAAAACTAATTAAACAAGTTTTAAAAAAGAGAATGTTTAATTTGATTCAATTTTAGATGATGGAATATGCAGAAAGAATAGAATTAGGCTGAAAGGTCTGCTTTTATAGCATTTTCAGGTCGTGCATCATGTTTTTGAAGTAAAGTAACTAGTAAAGTAACTAATTACTTTTGAAAATAAGTAATCAGTAAAGTAACTGGATTACTTTCTTGGAGAAGTAATCAGTAATCAGTAACTAATTACTATTTCCAAGTAACTTGACCAACACTGTATGAGAGACACCCGGTAACATGATGCAGCAATAAAGTCCAGCAAGATAAAGTTGTTTAATGCAAAACCATAGACCTTTATCTACAGATCAAGTATAATTATAGTAACATTGAATCATCTTGGAAAGAGTTGTTCATCGTGTTGACCGTCGTAACCGAACGCGACGCGCTGTTTGATGCTGAATGGAGAATGACTGACAGCCGCAGTGGAGGGAAAAGTGATCTTGAATTTAATGACTTAAATATTAATTTCTATCTCACATTATACTATATAATGGCTTCCGAACACTTATGATATAGTGCAGGACAACTTTATGATGCTTTATAATGTTTTTGTCCCTTTTGTGGGGCTTAACAATAGCACAGAAAATACGCACAAATTTTTTTTTACATCTCCGTGTCGCGCGACACAACGAATCGATAATGAAATTCGTTGCCAACTATTTTAATAATCGATTTTTATCGATTTTATCGATTCGTTGTTGCAGCCCTAATTAAAATATAGTAAATCACCTTATGAAAACAAATTGAGGCTTTAAATAAAGATTGCATGATGCATCAGTTACATGGTTACACCAGTAGGTGGCGACAAGCGATACATGTATTGAAGAGATCCGTTCGAAAACACTGATTCCTCCAGTAATGAAGCGAGTGAAGTATTTATGAGCGAGTCGTTGAATCATTCACTCAAAGAGATAAAAAAAAAAAACAATTCTACAAAAGTTGTACCTCATAATAACCTTTAAACATTAACGTGTCCCTTCCGCTCGCTGTATTTAATCTCTGATGAAGATGGCGGACGAGTCTCAGTCCAGCGATTAGCATACGACACTCTCTACAACACTAAGTTCTGGATAGTGGAACTGAAAGCCTCTGCTCTCCCCCTCTTCACAGATAGACATCACCGTAGGAAAGAAAAGGCACTGGCATTTCCACTTCATGCTGACTTTATGGCACCCATTGTGTTGAGAAAGCAGACCGTGTGTGTGCGCACATTTCTAACACAATAACATGATAAATAGTTGACATGGCCAGAAGTAGAAGGGTGACAGAGCTTCCAGGATTCAGAAAACGAACACTTGTCATGACGCATCTAAACATCTGACCTGTTTAATATCGAGCCGGGCCGGTTTGGTGTCTGGCGAGTCCTGCCGCACTTCACCACTGCGTCGAGATTTGATCTGTCCACCAATCCTTCACTCACTGTGGGGATGTGTCTACATGCTCAGGTTTAGTCACTCGGAGGCTGTGGCTGTCTTGCCAAACCTCATTTGTGTGTTTCTGGCTCGCATGAGCACAATGTAGGTTACAGGAACTGCTCTGTGAATCTCAAGAGTGGAACTTGCTCTTCTTTTAAATACATTTTCTAGACTAGAGAAATAAATATGGAAATGGAAAGCTTGATTCTTATAGATCAGCCTTTTAACTCTATCACATAGGACAGTAAAAGTGGTTTATCCACAAATGAAAATGCACATTTACTCCCCATTGTCATCCACACTATGGAGCTCATCAGATGTGGTCGACCGAAGCGCAGATGTGTGTGTGTGTGTTTGATGTGAAGAGCCAATGCGGTTTGTTCTTCAAGCACATTTGAGCTTACGCACGTACCATTGAGCTGCCGTTGACCATATTTGATGTGCTCTATGTGTGTTTATCAATATTTACATATGATAAAAAAGCCTAAATTAGGTCTGTTTATCATATAAAGCGCTCGTTTATCTTCAGAAGTCTGATTAAACCGCTCAACTCGTATGGATTAGGTTTCATTAAAAAAATTCTTTATGTGTGTTTTAAAGATGAAGTAAAGTCTAATGCTGCGTTCACACCAAACGAGAATAGCGCGTCTACCGCGTCTAGTTTGACGCGTGAAAATTTTGAATGCATTCGCGCCTCCAAAGCGAAATGGACGTGCGTAAAAAAGCAAGCGTTTGAAGCGAAATTGACGCGCGTCCGAGGCAAAATTCTTGTGGGAAGGGCAAGTGCTAGGCGGTTCTGTTTGCAAGAAAGGCAGCGAAATTTAAGAATACTACTGTTATTGTGTCACGAAATGTAGTTTTAAGAGTTGTTCAGTCGAGAAGGTAGTTGTTTAAAGCTCAAATCTGTGGTTTATTTAAAGATAGTTAACATATAGCTGAACAATGTCATTCCTTCTTAATCCATTTTTTTGTTTATTTGAGAGCCTGATTACAAAAACAAGTCTCGCCATTTAATATCCATGTCCCAAGCACACACTTATGTTCTCATTATCATGTTATGTAGCCTAAATAACAGATGTTCTACACATTTGTGCACTTTACCATATTTTTCTTTTCATATTATTCCAATCATATTTCAAGCAGTTCAGAATCATAATGTTGAACAGTGCGCATCTGAAGAGTCTCAGCTGGAGGAAATAATACATTATTTATCAGCTTTAATATATCAGCCAAATTTTCCCATAACATATGAAAAATTTAGTCATATTACAAAATAAGTTATTGAGGCCAAACATTTAAAATTACATTATAAACTGAAAAGCGGGCCTGCCCCCATTTATCACGTCACTTCACCACGTGACAGCAGCAAGCAGGCTCCTGATTGGCTAACGCGGCACGAATTGATGCCAAAGTAAAAAAAAATTCAACTCTGCCGTCAGACGTGAATTCGCGTCAAACGCGTGAATGCACAAAGCACCACTCGCGCGTATCGCGCTAGACGCTCAATTTGTGCGTCAATTTGCGTCATTTGCTCGAACTGGACGCGTGAATGAGGCGAATTCGCGTCTGCCGCGCTAAACGCCTCATTCGCGCCGCAGGAGCTCCAGACGCGCGTAAACGCGTCTTTACATTGACTTAACATTGAAATCACTCGCGCCAGACGCTCTATTCGCGTTTGGTGTGAACGCAGCATTATGGGTTTTGAATGACACAAGGATGAGTAAGTAAATGATGGCAGTATTTAAATTTTTGGATGAAACTATAATTAAGGCTGAAATGTTGACGTGACCCGCTAGGCTAGTGCTAGCAGTGCGACATATTACATTACATCCAGAACCAGTGGGTCGAGAGTCGTGACCCAAACATGGTCGCACTCGCAAGACTGCTTTGAGTGGGTCATGGAGTGTGTGGTCAAAGAAACAACAACATAAAAACATAATTGTAAATGTTTTTTCTGATGCGAGACGTTTATTCTGAACGTCGTTTGCGAAAGCTGTTGATTCTTCCGTCCCCCAGAAACTCCTCATGTGCCGCTCCCAGTATAACAGGCTTTCCCTGCCAGTAAAGCTTGGACACACGCCTACGTCTCCTTCAGTTAACGCTGTGCGATATAGCTAAAATAACTATCACGATATAATGTTTCATATCGTTCGGTATCGAAAATTGACTTTTTTTTTTTATAACCCTTTTTTTTTTTTTTTACTAGAAAAGTTTGAATCTAAACCACTTTTTTTGCAACCGAAGTTGATACCGATAACCAATAATTTATTTAAATTTGGAAACCGATAACCGATATATTGGCCGATAAATCTTAATCCATTTTTTTGTTTATTTGAGAGCCTGATTACAAAAACAAGTCTCGCCATTTAATATCCATGTCCCAGGCACACACTTATGTTCTCATTATCATGTTATGTAGCCTAAATAACAGATGTGCTACACATTTGTGCACTTTAACATATTTTTCTTTTCATATTATTCCAATCATATTTCAAGCAGTTCAGAATCATCATGTTGAACAGTGCGCATCTGAAGAGTCTCAGCTGGAGGAAATAATACATTATTTATCAGCTTTAATATATCAGCCAAATTTTCCCATAACATATGAAAAATGAACATATATCATCCGATACCGATATGGTGGCCGATATATCGCTAAAATATTAAATCTGATTATTCGGACATTGATTTAATTATTCGCATCCCTAGCCAGAGTCCTGTAGTGACCTGAGAGTGGCTCGTTTGGCTTGGGCTAGTGAACAGCTACCCAGAACACACGTTCCCTCCACATGTAGAAGACCATAACGCAGCAGTGTTTGGCTGTACGGTGTGTGTAATGCCGAGGTCCGTTCAGGAGTTCCACGCTCTCGGGCAGCCGGGGTATGTTCGCGTCTGGAGCGCTCAGACTAGTGTCGGGCTTGTTTGGCAGGAAGGCTGGGGAAGCTAGCACGGCAGTAGTGCTGGCGTGATCGGTGTTTCGGATGACTCAGGTCTGCTCACACACACCCTTCCCCCTGCTCACACACACCACTGACTCACTATTGTTCCCCAAGGCCTCTGGACAGCTGTGTGTGTGCTTTCACTCGCTCTGCTTCTACCGCACACCGGACCCTCGCCCTCGAACACCGACGGCTCGGCTCCTACAGCCTGGTCATGTGCCGTTTACTCGGGACACTTAAAGGGATACTTCACCGCTGGAAAGATGAATGTGTATTTAAATTGGGTCAGTTATGTAGTAGAAATGTGAAATTATTTTAGAAGTTGGTGCCTTCTAGACTGAGAAAGGCCAGGAAATGTATTTTTGGCTCATGTGGATGAAAGACAACAACTCCCAGAATGCACTTGCTTCGCTGCCCTAAGAGGCCACGCCTACCGGTTACAGAGGCCAGTATTGGGAGAAATGATAAAACTAGTTGACTCGAAACTGAACTGACGACGATTTAGTTGATAAATTAATTTAAATACAAGCGGGTCTCGCTCCTTCGCTGCTCCGGCCGGCTCTAGTTCGTCCATCGTCCGCGGCTACCTCGCTGTATTGCGGCTCGTACACGTGTACATTCACGGTCATTCGAAAATACTGCTTGGTTTCTACTGACACACAGCTTAATGCTAATCGGTGAAGTATCCCTTTAAGTCGTAGAGTGTTCTAGCCTGGCTAACGTCAGACCTCGTCTCATTGAGACGTGATCTGGGAACCACATGTTCATTTTCTCGTATTTGAGGCGTGGTGTACGAATGCCCAGAGCCGTTTATTGGGCGCTACGAATGTCTATCAAATGCTCCTGTACTGTAGCTCATAGCCAATCGTTTCAATTATACCAGATGACGCATGAAATTCGACGAGGAAGAAGACGATTTATGTGTACACAACAATGTTGTTTTCGTTTTTTTTTATGACGATAACGTTACGATGACTAGCTAAAAATGGCTCCAAGGTGACTAAAACATGACGAGACGTTTTCTAGTTTTCGTTGACGAGACGAGATGGAACGAAAATGATTATAAGTCTGACGTTCACAATGCATGTCATTTCTGCCTATAAATACGATCATTTTGAACTCTGTACGATCAATAATTAAAAAAATCCCATAATGTACGATTTCAGAATTGCCCGCAAATTAGTTAAAATCTCCCGGAATCTAGATCGAGCGAGCAAGAGCGCGCATGTGTAGCGCGCGCACAGCAGAGAAAGGGAGCGAGAGACCTTGCGTGTGTGTGCTAGTGTGCGTGTGTGTGCTAGTGTGCGTGTGTGTGCTAGTGTGCGTGTGTGTGCTAGTGTGCGTGTGTGTGTGTGCGTGTGCCTCACGAAGCGCATGTAAGGACCCAACCAATCGAATTATTCAGAAAGTCTAGTTTATTATGCAAAGGTTTTAAGGTTAACTGTTGTTTTATGAATTGCAACACTTGCTGCAACCTGTCAAACCTAAGCCCATTTCCAATACTTTTTAACCTAAATTAATTTGTTAAAGACTAGGCTACTTTTTTTTTTTCTTTTTTTTTTTTTTACTAAAATTGACTAAAACCTTTTTGTGTTTTCGTCGACTAAAACTTGACTAAAACTATGAAGTTTATAAGTGACTAAAATGTGACTAAAACTAAAAAGCATGTTCGTCAAAAAGACTAAAACTAAAAGGGCTGCCAAAAACAACACTGGTACACAATGGCGTTCAGCGACTATTGCCGTTTGTGCAAGACAAGCATGAGGGTCGAAGGTAAAGTGCACATGTTGATATAAACAAACTGCTTCGGTGTGTCACATCACATAGACGTCGTCATCGTCTTGCTGCTCCCTCCCCGTTCTGTGATTGGCCAGGCTGCCTAGCAGCGGGAATAAAAAAATTCACTTTTGTGTGTGAAATATTCCTATAACTTACTCAAGCTCATGTTGTTAGAAACATTCGACTATATATTACTTTTTATTTTTTTATTTTATGGATGCGCCGATATGAACATTTTGGCCGATAACCGATAATGTTTTATATTTGAAAGCTGATTACAAAAACAAGTCTCGCCATTAAAAGCCATATCCCAAACACACATTAGCCTATATATATCGTTCTCATTATAATTGTATGTCGTCTATATGGCAGATTTGCGCTACTAATGTTGCATTGAACTGAATTTTCCTTTTTTTTAAATGATTCTAATCATATTTCAAGCAATTCAGAATCATCATGGTGAACAGTTTCAGCTGAAGGAAATAATACATCATTTATCAGCTTTAATATATCAGACAAATTTTCTTATTGGGCTGATAATGGAAACATAGATGAAACGTATATCAGCAGATACCGATGTGGTGGCCGAGATATCGTGCGTCTCTAGACTTTTCCCTTCAGTTGAACACGACGCACTCTCCATACAGCGGGTAAAAGGTAAACTGCACGAATCACCGTGGAAGAAAGGAAGTCACGTGATCTGTAACCGTGCGAGGGCTGAGTGTTGACACTGTCTTCACTTTCTTGGCTTTTTTTGGTCAACTACCCCGACTGCAGATGTCTTGGTGCTGGTGTAGCTTCTCACAGATGGGCTGCTGTTTTTAGTAAGCAAGTGTTAATAATAAAGTGAATCTCAATCATAAGGCTTTGCGTTGAACTTCAGCTGCACTGATGTGGGTAAAAAATTTTGTTTTTTTTATTAATAAAATCAGATATTTCATGATTTTCTACATTGTTTAGAAAATTCTATGACGTCTAGCTGTCCGATTTGTGTCATTAAACGGGTATAAAGCTAAGAAAACTAGCTTCAGCTAGTGCTGCTGTGTCTTGGCCGAGCGCAGTAATAAGTGAGCAGCTGGTCTGAGTCGCACTCGCAGGTTTTTGGCTGCTCTCAAACCATTAAAGCACTAATTACTACCTTCTGGAAAGCATGTTAAACTCTTGTTGGACTTTGCCCCTTGTTTGTGAAGTAGCTGTAACCGCAGAGCAGAGAGTGTAGTGACCCGAGTCGTGCTGTAGTATTGATCCCCGTGTCCCCCCCCCCCCCCCGGGCCAGAGCCGGCGCTCGGGGGTCGCTCTGCGCACGAGGCGGAGCATCAAAGGCCGGCCGGCAGCGGCAGGAATTCGGCACACTCCCGCGGGCCGAGCGCCGGCTCTTTTGTTGTGGGATCCGCACTCATACACATGGTAATTAGACTCAGGCTTGCGGGGGAGGCTTGCAGACCGAGGGAAAGCGAGCGCACTAGAGATTAAGAAACGCATGTCGGCAGAAAATTGCTTTGGGAAGAGTTTTAGCATGTTTAAAAGGACGTTTCGTGGGTGTGCCGCCCAGCGAGGTCGCCTCAGAGGCGAGACCAGTCTTACAGGTTCAGGGGGGGGGGGGGGGGGGACACATCAGACGGCCAGAACACCGATCCGCACTGCTCACGTCTGCTCGCACGGGTCAGATGTGCTCAGACCTCGTTCTGTTCCTGTTCAACAGCGCACACTTCTAACCCTTGCGCTGCGGTTTTGTCTTTTTCAGATTAGTTTTTTATTTATAGTTTGGTCAATGTCAACTGCATACATTTTGGCACAGGCGTGTATTTGTATTGGAATTTTACTATTTCACTCTCATTTCCTTTAATAAATCTATTTTACACTAGTAACACATAGTGCTGGGTATCGATTCAAATTTCAAGAATCGATTCGATTCCGATTATCATTATTCGATTCGATCTGATCCGATCTTATATTTTTAAAATCAAAAGTTTTAACTGTTCATGAACAATCAAGTGTTTGTATTAAATAACATTCACAAACATACATATGTTGTAAAAATGTATTGTTCACTCAATGTATTAATGTTAGATAAGGCATTAATGTTAATGAATGGTGTCCTGTAGTGTTACAAACTGAACAGGAGATAAAACGTGTTTTTATTTTACTTAATTGACTGTCCTTTTATTTAATCCAAAACTGCGTTCATATTTAAGAGGCCTTTTAAACTAGATACAACGAACCGCACACGATACCACTTTAGGGGCCGTTCACATATCGCGTTTTATGCGCGTGCAAATTCAGTGAGAAGCACTTCAATGCATCTCAACAGGTCATGTGACAAAAACAAGCCTGTTACGGCCTTTCCGTAACAACATGGAAAGCTCGGCCGAACAGCTGATCATAGCTGTACAGGGCGGCTTTTTATTTCTAATCTCAATGAATATATCTAGTAGTAAAGCTAATGCAAGGGCTAGAAATCAATTAATTATTTGATGATACTTCCTCGTCATCATGGAGAGCGCAGTTTGCACGAGTTTGCACCGCTTTCTCCTCTCAACAAGCGCGTGCTTTCCCTTTGCGTCTGCCGTTGCTATGCAACCATGAACAGAGGCGCGCCTGGAAAACGAATTTGCACGCGCAAAAAACGCGCTGTGAACGATTCATTCCTCCTTTCTTGTCAACAAGTGGATTCAGAGAAACCGCATTAGCAGCGCCGCCGGTCGCCGTGTCTCAGTGTGTTTATGGGGAAAATGTAGGCCTGTTATTAAATCGATCCTCTGAGTTACGGATCGATCTTTAGAAATTAATATGAAAATCGATTTAGAATTGGTGAATCGATTTTTTCAACACAGCACTAGTAACACACTATAGTTCCTCTCTGGACCTCCAGGACAAAGATGTCCCCATTGAAACTCATTAAAACTGCAATTTTTAATCCCAGGGCCGTTTAACTATAAAATTATTACGTGTAACGTGTGTGTGAAAAACTATTAATATATGAATCGCGATTCTATCTTCTACATATTGCATCGAGTCTCATATTTCAAAAGTCGATTTTCTAAAGTGTTAAGGTGAATTTCTTGCATTGCACACTGAGTCCGAAATTCGCATCCGAAATTTTCGCACGTTAAAAAATAAATACGACCTCACATTGTCAATCACACTTACACACTGCCTCCGAAACTTTCGTCCTTCATAAAAAAAATCGAAACGGGTTCGATTTACTGCGTTTTTCTCATCCGTAACAAGCAGTTTGAATGGTGCCTTGACAATTCAGAGCCACCGAATCACGAATACGAAAATTTCAGACTCCGTGTGCAATGACCTATAGACTTCTTTAACTTCACACTACCACTTAAAGTTACTTACACTCCTTTTGACTGAATCACTTTTTTATATCCATTTATATTTAATTCATACAGTGAAAACTATACAGTGTTTAATTTTACATTTGATTATTACATTTGGGTAGTATTTCTTACTACATGTTAAATAAACCTATGCTACTGTACCTGGAAAAACTTACTTTATTTAATTTGTATTTTTTTTCTTTTTCTATTGTATTTGTCCTATTGTTTGTAATTTGGTTCTTTGTTCCTATTTGTGTATTGATTTGTACATTATGATTGCAGTCAGCTTAAAGGGCATTAGTTATATAATATTGGGTTGACTAAAATGGGAACAAAAACTAAATAAATGTATTTAATGTTAATTTAGTAGGATTTTTTTCCCTTATTTAATTTTTTTTGCTATTAAACGGTCTACCACAATGAAATAAGAAAAGTAGTATAAAACAGTAAACTAACGTCAAATCTGTGCATATATCGAATCGAAATTTGATTCAAAACCGAGAATTGATTTTAAATTGAATCGTGAGGTACCAAAAGATTCCCTCCCCTACTTGATACAATCCATTCTGACATATAATGCAATTATTAGGGGCCAAGCACTGAAGGTGCGGGCACCTATTGTATCTGTTCCCGTTCTTATTCTTCTTTTTCTTTTTCTTTTTCTTTTTCTTTTTCTTCTTCCGACTGGGCGTCTATGGCAGCCTATAGAACCGTTTGCGGGAAACTTATGAAAATTGGCACAGTGATAGAGGACAGCCTGAACTATCACCATAGCAAATTTGGAGTCTCCAACTCATTCCCTCTAGCGCCACCAGCTGTCCAAAGTTTCACTCATGTTTATGCTAATAACTTTTGAACCACAAGGGCTAGAAACAAAATTCTTTTTTCCTCTGATTCCTGAGCTCATGACGATTCGACTGCACTATATGACGTCATTTTCCGTCATAATAGTTTTCCCGCCATTTTGAATTTTCCGAAAAACCTACTTTTTCGAACTCCTCCTAGGCCGTTGCTCCGAATTTCACGAAAAATGAACCAGATCATCTCCAGACCTTGACGACCAAAAGTTATGGAATTCAAGTTGATTCGAATTACCGTTCTCAAATACCGCGCAAATACATTTTACGTAGCGCTTGCGAAAACAGACGTAAGGCCGTATCTCCACAACGCTTTATCAGATTCAGACCAAATTTGGTACATGTCATCACAAGCATGACCTGAGGCTACATGCTGCGTTTCGGCGCAGCGCCACCTACTGGTCCGGAGATATGAATAATTTATGTTTTTGCTTATAACTTCTGAACGGTTTGTCCAAAAATCACAAAAGTGGTCTCGTTAGATTCAGGGCGTCATGCTGAGTCGACTGATATCCAATTTTCCCATATCGGCCATTTTTGCTGTCGGCCATTTTGAATTATGTGCTAAAATGCTGTATTTTATGAACGCATGAACGTATCGTTACGAAACTCAGTATGGGTCATCAGTACAACGCCCTAAAGGTACTCAAAAATTTATGAGACAGCGCCACCTTTTGGTCAAAAGTTATAATGAAATTTCCAAAAATGCTAATAACTTTTGAATAAATTTGCCTATAGTAATGACACTGATCTCAATAGATTCCTTGGGTTATGCTGAAAACATAGATACCAATTTTGCCATAGTCAGCCAAACTTCCTGTCCGCCATCTTTATTTTCTTTTAAAACCTACTTTTTCGAACTCCTCCTAGACCGAACGTCCGATTTTCACCAAAATCGGATCGTGTCATCTCCAGACCGTGCCGAGTAAAAGTTATGGATTTCGTGTCGATAGACGAAACCGTTTTCATATACCGCAGCGGCAAAGTTGAGGCATGATGCCAAAATGACTATTCAGGCTTTATATCTGCAATGCCTTGACATATTGACACCAAACTTTGTATGTGTCATTGTCACTTCACTCTGACCACATCACATCAGTTTCGTAATTGCGCCACCTATTGGTCGAAAGTGATAATCATATTTTTAGTTATTGTATGTGATTTTTCAACCCTTTTGCCAAAATTCATCTTCAAATGTCTTTAATTGCTCCTTGCTGCAGTTTGTCTCACACTTTCAGCCATGTAGGCATATCTCGTCGTCTGCTTTTGCGCTTGGCCCCGTAATGGCTGCTTGCAGCTATATTATTAATATTTATTTATCATATTTATTTACAAAACAAAAAAATCTGGAGGATAAAGCTATATAAGTGAAGTTAAAGTTTAGGAAAAGGTAGTTGTGTTGGAGATCTCCTGTAAACCCAGCCACTACAGCACACGTGTGTTCGTGTTCCTCCAGTGTGAAGAGCATGATTCATTCCTAACAGTCGGCTTGTTTATCTGAATTGTTGTAAAACGAGTTTTTAATTATCATTAATGTACGTAGAACAGCAGCATTCTTGGTCCACGTGACATTTGACCTTTTAGTAAGAAGAATTGCACGTCATCTTTTAAAGCCGAGATGTTGTTCTGCCTAATATGAGCTGTCACTTAAAGGGAGAGCAGGCTTCATGAACATCAGTCTCTCGAGCTAGGCTAATCCTGCTAATGCAGCTGCGTACGCTTTGTGCCGGTCTGCTCATAACAGGAGTTCTTCATTGTTCAAACTTATTGTCCGTGGACATGGTGTTTACCAAGTAGACCGGTCACGACCATACATGCATCATACAGCCATTACATATTTAAAACAGTAATATCCTATACTAAACCTGAACTAATCTTGACAAACTATATATCATTTGAAAGCTTACAGTCTCTAGTTTACATATTTGGTGACTGATTTTCTAAATAAATTACAGAGGAGCTGTAATTTATCAATTTGCAACAAGAATATGTTCATACTCCTGAGGCGTGTTCAGACCTTTATTTTGAAATAGTGATGAACATGAAAAATCATGAAAGAATGGTAGAAACCTCAGTTTGTTTTCATGCCAAGAGTTCAGAAGATAGCATCCATTCAATTCTTTTAGAAAAGAAGCTCTGAAAATGTTTTAAATATAAAGAAAACCATAATAGATTCAGCATTAGTGATGTGTCAGCGAGCTATAATGCACATACGTGATCTTCTGTGTTTCTTATGCTGCGTTCACACCAAACGCGAATATGCGTCAAAATTCGCGCCTGCCGCGTCTGGTTATTCGCGTGACCACTTTGTGTTCATTCGCGCGTCAAGAGCGGAATTGACGCGCATAAAAAAAAAAGTTTGAAGCGAAATTTACGCGCGTCGCGCGTCAAGAGGCGAAAGTCAGTTTCGAGACCCGCTGGCGGCCATCTTTTTACAAGATGTCTGATGAGCGATCATTTACCGAGAGAGTCACCGCACTGTATTTACTCTGGAGAGCAGAACAGCGGCGTAGGGATCATCGTCGCCGTATTTGGGTCCACCAGACCCTTCGGAGGCGAACCCAGTTTGGCGAATTTCACCATTTGCTCCAGGAGCTGTGGCTGGATGACGGCCGGTTTCAGCGGTACTTCCGCCTGTCCCGCGCCCAGTTTGATGACCTGCTGTCCCGCATCTGAGCGAGGATCACCCTCCAGGGCTAAAATTATACGTTCCTCCATTTTGAATGAATGACTCTGGGCGGGCCTGCCGCCACAACATCAAGCAGGCTCCTGATTGGTTAACGCGGCGCGAATTTGACGCAGAAGTTCAGATTTTTCAACTCGGGCGGCAGACGCGAATTCGCGTCAAACGCGTGAATGCACAAAAAGCACAATTCGCGCGTATCGCGCCAAACGCGCCAAACGCTCAATTCGCGTCATTCGCGCGAACTAGACGCGCGAATGAGGCGAATTCGCGTCTACCGCGCCGCGCCAAACGCCTCATTCGCGCCGCAAGAACTCCAGACGCGCCTAAACGCGCCTTACCATTGACTTAACATTGAAATCACTCGCGCCTGACGCATATTCGCGCTTGGTGTGAACGCAGCATAAGAGGTTGAATTCATTTCAGAATCTGCCAAACTCCCAATACTACTTCTGAATAGGATGTCTACTTCATAAATTGTATGAAAATTGTAGAAATAATGGTTCAGACTCAAACCACATATGGAGATGGCGGCGCCCTTATATGGGCAGTAATGTCCACTAGTGGAGAAGTGTGGTACTGCGCTCACACTAAATCTCACTGAAAGCTGATTTTCTGAGATATCAACCTAACATTTGAAACACAACTTGTTCAGATTTTTGGCTCTTTTTTTTGTTTTTGTTTTTTGCATTTTTTAGTCCACCAGGTTTTGAAAATATATATTTTATATAAAATATGAATAATTACATTTTTAACATTGTACATTTTCATAAACTCAAACTTCTATAACTTTTTTTCTGTTTAACTTTCTAAATTTATTTCACTTCTACAAAAATCTGCCAAATGTTTTCTTTAAAACAAGATCTTACATCTATATTCCAAAGCATTCTTGAATTACAACCATGTAAGTTCGGGATGTGCATTTTCATGTCTATTAAAAAAGGGGGTGCCCGTTAAGGGGTTAATTAATGCTGTGAGAATCAATATTGATGTTGCCTGACATCTAATGCCTGATGTGTTCTGTGTGCAGCTGCAGGAGACGGTGAAGAGGAAGCTGGAGAACGCTGGTTCTCCTCTGGCCCGCGAGCAGGTCAACGGCTTCAGCGACGGCTACCCGCCCAATAAGAAGAGCTGTGTTGAGGACACACTCGGAGCTCGTAACGGGGTCTCGAACGGCACAGTGCCTCCTCTCTCCCCGATGGACACTAAGCATAATGTGATGGCCAATGGGAACCACAGAGCGGAGCACAACGAAGCCGGGATCACCGATAGCGGTGCGTCTCGCGGCTCGGACTCAGATTTCCGCTTGCTGAAGGAGATGAAGCAGGAGCCGGTGGACGATATATTACCCTGCATCCTCCCGTCAGGGGGTACGACCGGGAGCAACAGCCTTTTCCCCGACCTCAACCTGGACGATCAGGACTGGAGCGAGATCATGGAGGAGTTCAATCGCTCTGTGCCCTACGAGGACATACAGGAGCTCTTCAGCGTCAGCTTCGGTGACCGCAAAGACCCGGAGCTCACGTCCGGTGCGGCTCAGAGCTTAATCCCACCGGATCTAGCCAACGTAAAGACGGAGTTCTCCCCCGCCGGGTTCGAGCAGGAGTCCTGCAACGGTTCCCCTCAGGTGCGACCCACCTCATCGGGACCTCTTCACACCAGCTCGCCTGTGTCGGCTCCGGCCACATCGCCCGTGCAACAGACCAGCAGACAAATCCCAAACCACATGCTCCCCGGTGCGCCTAAAGACCTGTCCCCCGCGCAGCAGCTCCAGCAGTTAGCGGCACGCGAGCAGCAGAGAGCCATATTACAGAGCCAGCAACACGTGGTTCAGAAGCCTCCGCCTCCAACGCAGCAAAAACCACAGTCGCAAACGCCGAAGTTCCACCCGCAACCGAACCACTCCACATCGTGGCCCCAAAACCCCCCCGGCCAAAGCCAAATGAGTGGGACGTTTGGGCTTGAGAAGCCGACGAGTCCTTCTCTGTACCCGCAAGACTTCCCGAACCCCAAGGCCATGCTCATGCCGAACAAGGGCTCTCCTAAAGCGGGCGCTCCGGCCGGGTACATGCAGCCCATGCTAAGCCACGCGCCCAACCCCGCGGCCCAGGCGGCCATGCTGGACTACAGCAACACTAAACCCCTGTCCCATTACGAGGCGGTGGCGTCCGGGGCTCCCCGGGGTCCTGTGACCGCACAGAGCCAGAACAAGGCCATCCTGAACCTGATGCGGCACCAGCAGATGCAGAAGCCGAGGCCGGCCGGCATGAGCTTCAGGCCAGCACACCTACAGCACGCTCCGGTGAGACCCGCCGAACACCTCAACCGAGCTCAGTCACACACGCATCCATGTTTATCCCTACGTCATGTACGTTTATATGTGAATTAATTACTAATTTAAATCTATTCAAGATATAAACCAACCATATCTCTTCACAAGACCTTGATTCACATTGGCCTGATTTTCCAGACAGGGCTTAGATTAAAGGTGCACTGTGTAATATTTAGGAGGATCTGTTGATGTTTCTACGGTGGCCCTGAGCGGACAAACACGTTTCGTCACTATGTTGTTCTTCAAATAAATAAGTGAGGTAAAGTCAGCGAATAAAACAATGATGAACAAGTAACAATAATATTCGCAATAACATCGTTTTACTGAATAATGAAGTACATCATTTCTTGATTAATCTTTGTAAAGAAACCTCAGTGTTTAACTGGCTACTCGCTGCTGTCTCAGACGACATCACTTCCTGTCGGCCACCGTAACTTCTGTTGGGTGCAATTCACAACCTCACCACTAGATGTCGCTAAACATCACACACTGCAGCTTTAAGCCAGGATTAGGCCTTAGTAGCTTCTATAAAAGTGCTTTAAAAAGATAAACATTACTGTGGTTCATCTTGAGACAAAACAATGGCACTGACATACTTTTATATATCGCACTGCCAGTTCTTTAGTTGAAACGGCTCAAACATGCAGTGTAGTCTAGGCTAGTTTAAGCCTCGTCTGTGAAACTGGGGGAATTATTTATTTTTTGACAACTTTATAACCTTTTTGGATCTTCAAAGTTTTGGTTACCTGGACTTTTAATTGAAAGATTTAGTTAAAAGTATATTTATATGGTAGTTTCGAAGAAAACATCAAAGTAAATGTTTTTTGGGGAACTAATCGTTTAAATAATGGTAGCATGTGTCAATTTAATGTTCTTTTTAAAAGTTAGGTAACTTAAAGTAGGTGGGATTGAGATGGATGATCATAAACGCAGACGGAGTCGACTTATGTTCAGCATGTCCGTCAGTAGCGTTAGCCAGTGTAATGCAGTTTAATGATCACGATATTTTACACGAGCGTCCGCTTCCATCGCTTGTTTCTGCTTCTTCTTCTTCTCCTGTGTTTGATCAGGAGATGCAGCACTCTTTCAGAAGGTGTGCAATAGCGCCCCCTACCGTAGAACAGTGAAAACACAGATTGCTGTCAGTGTTTACGCGTGTGCTTATGCTACGGTGTGTGTGTGTACAGCGCGTGTGGCGTGAGTTTCATGGCTGGCGTTCACAGAAAGGCCCTTTTGTTTGAAGATCTCGGTCACATGTGTAATCATGCCAGAGCTTGTGTCTGCCTTTCATCTGCTTGTGCTGACACACACATCACTGTGGTATAAATGCTCCATAATGATTCGGTATAACGAGTGGTTGCTAACGACTGACGCTCACGTGTTCAAGCAGAGTAGGTCAAATGTTGTTGTTCTGTGCTAGTGTTGAGTGTGAATATATGAGTGTGAGTGTGAATATTCAGAGTGACGCACACGTAAACATGCAGTGCAATAACACAATATAAGTGTCGTACTCAAACAGCGATGACAAGATCTTTCTGCACAGCCACAGTGGAAATAAATGAGGCGCTCGGATTCGACCAAGTGGAAGAAATTATCAATGATAGTATCAGTTTAAATTGATTCTGGAAAGAAACTCATTTGTGTGAACATGTGAAAGTGAAAAGAAACGAGACCGTTGTTCAGTGATGTCCTTGACCGTCCAGTCACTCGCACCCTGCCCTTCTTGTGCGGGGAGAAAAACAACTTTATTTCTCTTAATTAATGACATTTCCATGCTTTACAATGAGGGACTACATTAGCATTCACTTCTAGTGCAGTCCAAGACCTGGAAAACACACTAAAAGCCCTTTTCTGACCCAATAACTGGCGGCGGCTCTCATCCGCTGACCCTGAAGATGGCTTCGGCAGACGGGAGTGTCTGAGGAATACATACATCTTCCCTCAGCGCAGATGTAGATGATTATAACTACAGTAAGACGTTCAGTAAGACATGTTCGTATAATGAAAGTAGAAATGTAATTGCTGTACAGCGAGGAAAGAGAAAGTGGATGTTAGGATGAGTTAAAGATGCAAATGCATATCTGGATAACCTAAATGATAACGCAAGCTCCCTGTTGTCTGAACACACTGATGTTAATCACACACACTCTGGACATCCGTCTTAAAGTCCTCATGAAAGGGAAGTTGCGCTGGTCTTTTCTCTATTGTTCCAGAAGCGTTTCGCTCGGACATGCGACACATGTGGGCGGGGCTTGTGGTTTGCTATTGGCTGATCTCATGTGAGTGACAGGTTATAGCTCCGCCCCCGTCATCAGAGATGCCGCAAGAGGAACTTATTCGGAGTCAAGATTACCAGGAACATGAGTTTAAAACGATGTCAGGGCTTGACAATAAGTCTTTATTTATGTGCTTTAATTTATTCTGAGCCAATATTCTTATCCCTGTTCATTCAGCTTTGACACATTTAAATCTGCATATTTATCATACTTTAACCTTTATAAAGGGTATTTTCCCCCCTAATCTTTTTTATATATATATGCTTCATATATTTTAAAATTCTTAAGTTTGATCAATAAAGTAAATTAGAATAATAAGACACTATAGGGTTGTTACAAATCAAATTAAATAAATTACAACTGCATTAAATATTATGAGATTGTTTAAAATTATTCTTTGAATATACAACTAAGAAATGTCGGAGAGAATGATACTTTCACACACAGCACTAAACCGCCAGTAGGTGGCGGCAGGGGACCGCATTAATGACTGAGTCATTGAGTCATTTATTCAAACGATTCGTTCAAACGGCGGATTCGCCCAGGAGTGAACGCAGTGTTGTATGCTGTGGTTCTGCTGTGGTTCTGCTGTGGTTCTGCTGTGGTTCTGCTGGGGTTCTGCTGTGGTTCTGCTGGGGTTCTGCTGTGGTTCTGCTGGGGTTCTGCTGTGGTTCTGCTGTGGTTCTGCTGGGGTTCTGCTGGGGTTCTGATGGGGTTCTGCTGGGGTTCTGCTGTGGTTCTGATGGGGTTCTGCTGTGGTTCTGCTGTGGTTCTGCTGGGGTTCTGCTGGGGTTCTGCTGGGGTTCTGCTGTGGTTCTGCTGGGGTTCTGCTGGGGTTCTGCTGGGGTTCTGCTGGGGTTCTGCTGGGGTTCTGCTGTGGTTCTGCTGTGGTTCTGCTGGGGTTCTGCTGGGGTTCTGCTGGGGTTCTGCTGGGGTTCTGCTGGGGTTCTGCTGTGGTTCTGCTGGGGTTCTGCTGGGGTTCTGCTGGGGTTCTGCTGGGGTTCTGCTGTGGTTCTGCTGGGGTTCTGCTGGGGTTCTGCTGTGGTTCTGCTGGGGTTCTGCTGGGGTTCTGCTGTGGTTCTGCTGGGGTTCTGCTGGGGTCTTTGCTTTTCTTACATTTCAGCGAAAATAGTTCCAAACAGTTAAAATTGCGACTAAAATGTAAGTGGCTTAATATTAATTACTTGTTCATTGAATATGAAATCAGTGTCGCGTGATGGTATTGATGTTGTTCAACTGTATCGCATGTTATTAATATGAAACTCGTTTTATATTGACGATATAAATATAAATTTATGTTTTGTATAATCAAACATTATACAAAATATTATTATTCACTATCAATCGCCACTTATAAATAAACAAATGCAGAATCATTCTCGTTTTAGTGATTCTCTAGTTATTTTTTGTCATTGAGGTTTTAATCCGGATACTTGTCCGGTCGGGAAAGGCAAACTCTCTCACTAGCAAACACCGTTCAAAAGATACGGGCGCTAATGTCGAGCCCTGGGTGTGATTCTATGGTGACTTTAACGTTCATGAGTCATAAAGAAACTAAATCGTAGCAGTTTTCACTGTCCTTAGCAGAACGACACTGCATAATATAATAGAAATGTATAGAGAGGGTATTGTGTGCGTGTGTGTGTGTGTGTGTGTGTGCGTGCGTGCGTGTGTGTGTGTGTGTGTGTGTGTGCGCGCGTCTGGTTCTCATGCGCCCCGGGCTTGATCAGTGTCTGGGTCAGGCAGCTGGTTGCTAAGGAGCAGAGAGCAGACAGCCATATACACACACACACACACACACACACACACACACACACACACACACACACACACACACACACACACACTGAAGTGGGGGCTGAGACGAGTCAACAGAGAAAAGGACAGACAGAGAGAGAGGGAGCGAGGACGATACAAAGCCGTCTTTCATGCGTTTCACATCAGCCCCTCCTTCAGCGCTCCGGTTTAAATATAGACCATTAACCCCGTTTGCCTTTACTCTATACACACACACACACACACACACACACACACATCCATATCAACTCTTACTCTACACACACATCAACTCTTACTCTACACACACACACACACACACACACACATATCCATATCAACTCTTACTCTACACACACATCAACTCTTACTCTACACACACATCAACTCTTACTCTACACACACACACATCAACTCTTACTCTACACACACACACACACACACATCAACTCTTACTCTACATACACACACACACATATCCATATCAACTCTTACTCTACACACACATCAACTCTTACTCTATACACACACACACACACACACACACACACACACACACACACATCCATATCAACTCTTACTCTACACACACATCAACTCTTACTCTACACACACATCAACTCTTACTCTACACACACACATCAACTCTTACTCTACACACACACACACACATCAACTCTTACTCTACACACACACATCAACTCTTACTCTACACACACACATCAACTCTTACTCTACACACACATCAACTCTTACTCTACACACACATCAACTCTTACTCTACACACACACACACACACACACACATCAACTCTTACTCTACACACACACACACACACACACACACACACACACACACACATATCCATATCAACTCTTACTCTACACACACATCAACTCTTACTCACACACACACACACACACACACACACACACATCCATATCAACTCTTACTCTACACACACATCAACTCTTACTCTACACACACACACACACACACACACACACACACATCAAATCTTACTCTACACACACACACACACACACACATCAACTCTTACTCTACACACACACACATCAGCTCTTACTCTACACACACACATCAGCTCTTACTCTACACACACACACATCAGCTCTTACTCTACACACACACACATCAGCTCTTACTCTACACACACACATCAGCTCTTACTCTACACACACACACATCAGCTCTTACTCTACACACACACACATCAGCTCTTACTCTACACACACACATCAGCTCTTACTCTACACACACACACATCAGCTCTTACTCTACACACACACACATCAGCTCTTACTCTACACACACACACATCAGCTCTTACTCTACACACACACACACATCAGCTCTTACTCTACACACACACACATCAACTCTTAAGCCTTGTTTATACTCGGCGCGTCCGCACGCGCGAGTCTCCGCTGACTGCGCGCGCACCTCTCCAAACGGTGGAGGCGTTTATACTTGACGCGCTCGCCATTGTACTATTCTTTGAAACTACAGGGGGCGACTCGAGTAATTGTCCTCTCTAAACCATCAAATCGGTGAGAAGAAGAAATATAAACACGTGACAATGTTTATTTTAGTTACCACCACCAATACAAAAATAATCGTGTAAAACCCAGTAAAGATTATTACTTGTGACATTAGAACAAAATATATGTAGGCTAGCCTATATGGGAATACATGTATGTATACAAATAAATTAACGATCTCTTAAATATGTTCTAATTTCACTAAACATTTCATTAACTTTCGTGCACATTTGTATTAACCATGGACCTTTTATGTTCATTAAAAAGGCTTTTTATGCTATTGTATGCTAATTTTTTAAATGTAAGCAACTAATTTAGGGGTGCTGGTGTGATGAGAAGTTCGTGCTCGGCCAGATTCGGCTCAAAGTCGTTCATCTTCGGATGCGGCGCCGCGCGCGATGTTACAAAAAGTGCCGTGCACACCGCCAGGCGAAATTGGGTCTTGCGCACCCAACCCGCAATTACGTCATTTTTGCCGCGCGTCCTTCGCGCTCTTGCGGACGCGTCGAGTATAAACAAGGCTTTACTCTACATACACATCAACTCTTACTCTACATACACATCAACTCTTACTCTACATACACATCAACTCTTACTCTACATACACATCAACTCTTACTCTACATACACATCAACTCTTACTCTACATACACATCAACTCTTACTCTACACACACATCAACTCTTACTCTACATACACATCAACTCTTACTCTACATACACATCAACTCTTACTCTACATACACATCAACTCTTACTCTACATACACATCAACTCTTACTCTACACACACATCAACTCTTACTCTACATACACATCAACTCTTACTCTACATACACATCAACTCTTACTCTACACACACATCAACTCTTACTCTACACACACATCAACTCTTACTCTACACACACACACACACATCAACTCTTACTCTACATACACATCAACTCTTACTCTACACACACATCAACTCTTACTCTACACACACATCAACTCTTACTCTACACACACACATACACATCAACTCTTACTCTACACACACACACATCAACTCTTACTCTACATACACATCAACTCTTACTCTACATACACATCAACTCTTACTCTACATACACATCAACTCTTACTCTACACACACATCAACTCTTACTCTACACACACACACACACACACATCAACTCTTACTCTACATACACATCAACTCTTACTCTACACACACATCAACTCTTACTCTACACACACACACACATCAACTCTTACTCTACACACACACACATCAACTCTTACTCCACACACACACACACACACACACACACACACACACACATCAACTCTTACTCTACACACACACACATCAACTCTTACTCTACACACACATCAACTCTTACTCTACATACACATCAACTCTTACTCTACACACACACATCAACTCTTACTCTACACACACACACATCAACTCTTACTCTACACACACACATCAACTCTTACTCTACACACACACACACATCAACTCTTACTCTACACACACACACATCAACTCTTACTCTACACACACACACACACACATCAACTCTTACTCTATACACACACACACACACACACACACACACACACATCAACTCTTACTCTACACACACACACATCAACTCTTACTCTACACACACACACCAACTCTTACTCTACATACACATCAACTCTTACTCTACACACACATCAACTCTTACTCTACACACACATCAACTCTTACTCTACACACACATCAACTCTTACTCTACACACACATCAACTCTTACTCTACACACACATCAACTCTTACTCTACACACACATCAACTCTTACTCTACACACACACACACACACACACACACACACACACACATCAACTCTTACGCTACACACACATCAACTCTCTCTACACACACATCAACTCTCTCTACACACACATCAACTCTCTCTACACACACATCAACTCTTACTCTACACACACATCAACTCTTACTCTACACACACACACACACATCAACTCTTACTCTACACACACACACACACACACACACACACATCAACTCTTACTCTACACACACACACACACACATCAACTCTTACTCTACACACACACCAACTCTTACTCTACACACACACACACACCAACTCTTACTCTACACACACACACACCAACTCTTACTCTACACACACACACATCAACTCTTACTCTACACACACACACATCAACTCTTACTCTACACACACACACACACACACACACACATCAACTCTTACTCTACATACACATCAACTCTTACTCTACACACACATCAACTCTTACTCTACACACACATCAACTCTTACTCTACACACACACACACACATCAACTCTTACTCGCACGGTTCAGTGACTCTCTTCTGTGAAACCTCTGTCTGCGTCTCACTCTTCAGATAACACCGTTTGATGTCGACACTGACCTCGAAATACCTCTGGTGTGTGTGTGTGTGTGTGTGTGTGTGTGTGTGTGTGTGTGTGTTGTGAAAGGGCGTCTGCCAGCCATCTCTCATTTATTTTTAAACCGTCTTCTGCCCTGTCTGTAGCACAAGGCTGAGGAGGCGCTCTCGATCGGAGAGAAGGTGCTTGAGTTTAAGAGTGAGTTTCACAGCAGTGAGGTTTGAAACTTTGAGCTGGTGTGGATTGCATTAATTACACTGTAGGAGGGGAATCTCACCAACCCTGCCAGGAATGTGTCCTAGTTATACTGCAGTAGGAGTTTTAGGTGTCTACGACTGTTAATATTTCCCACCCAAATGATCATTCGTTTAGTTGTTCACGCCCATCATCTATTACCAGTGGGATCATTTTCTTGTATGCAAAAAATGAATTTTTTAATGTTCTTTGGTTGTGTGTAAAAAAAAAAAATCATTACACAGAAATTGTGCCCTCTAGTGGCCATTATAGTTTTATTCTCTACAGATTGTAAAAGGAAAAAAGCTCTTTAGTCTGATAAGAGTGGTGTCCCACTGACCCATATTAACCCTTGTGCGACCTTATGGACATTTGTGTCTTTTTCAGTTTTGTTTTTTGATCAATTTGCCTGTGTTAATGCTAATTGCATACATTTTGGCACAGGTGTGTATTTTCATTGGACCCAAGGGCATAGGAACCGGGGGGGGTGTGTCCCCTCCAATATTGGAGACAGTCGCATTTGTCCCACCCAAAAATTATACCGCGGAGGAGAAACATATTTGATTTTTAAATCGAGCTTCGTACAGAGCGCACGTCAGAAACCGAGGACGGGTGTGTGTGTGTGTGTTCATCTGAGCCTCATTGGTCCTTCAATGTCAGAATAATTGAGATGACCAATCAAATCAAAGTAGGCGGGCTTTGTTCACAGACGCTGCAGAGCGCGAGGTTCAGCACCTCGACGCGTCAGTAGTTTAAGATGCTAAACTAAAATTTCATATTTGACAGCTGTTTTAGGACATACGTGTTAGAAATAATCAGGCAAACTAATAAACGTTTGTCTAATTTCGCCATTTTTAACTGAAAATAGGCCTATGTCGTGATTCATGAACCTTAATGTAATAATAATTAGTTAAGGCGTACGTTACTGTCATTGTGAGGGGAGGGACAAAAAGGCACGTTGTCATCATATAAGGCACAGGTTAATATGAATGTGTACATATTGAGAATGAATATTATAATATAATTTGTAATCTTCAGTCAATTAAAAAAGCTCAGCTTTAGGAGGGGAAGAGACAGGGCACGATGAGGAGACTGAGAGAAAAAGAAAGAGCTGACATGGTTTAAAAGTTATTATTCATTTTTTTTGGCCTTCAAAACATCTTAAAATGCACATATGTAGATCAGAACAATGTAAAGTGTCTCGGGGAGCCCCTGAACCCCCTAACTGCCTCACATCCGGGACCTCAGTGATTTATAAAACCCTGCGTTTATACGGATAAACAGCCGATATCCTAGTAATATGCATTAATAAGCAACTAGTTAATAGTGAGAATTAGATTCTAAACTAAAGTGTTACATTTTTTAAATCATACACAGTGATTTGTTACCATATTATCATGCTTAACACTGAGAGTTTGAATAATTGTAATGTGATGATCAGATGCAGATATCTTATGGCGCTTTTCCATTACCAGGTCAACTCGTCTCAGCTCGTCTCAGCTCGTGTCGGCTCGGCTTGCGTTTCGCTCCGTTTTCCATTGCATATAGTACTTCCACAATAGTACACTGGTCGTCATAGCGACGCGACACACACCCGCTACCCACACACACAGGACAATGGAGGAAATCGAGTGTATGCTGTTTTACATAATATTAGTAATAATGGGAATATCACGCAATCTCTGGCAAAACTATTTAAAAATGCCGGGGTTATTCAGGATACTCCGTCTGGCGCGTGCAATGATGGCGCAGTGAATAGTGACGATTCTCGCTGACCAATCAGCAGTCTTCCGTGCGTCACGTCACGTTTTAGTATCGCCTCAGCTCGCTTAGAACCTCGCCGAAGGTGATACGAAAAAAAGTACCTGGAAGCAGGTACCGGTACAACTTTTACACAGTGGAAAACCAAACAGAGGCGAGTCGAGGCGAGGCGAGCCAAGGCGAGCTGGTACTGTGCAGTGGAAAAGCGCCATAAATCAGAGAATATCATAGGTTCGGCGACTGGCGGGTGGATTATTTATTTTCAACAGTGGATTCAGGGGACTCAAAGTGCACCAGATTAATGAATTATCTTTAAAATGTACAAAAGTTTCTTGCGGGGGTGCACCTCCACTTACAAAAAATATTGTGGGAAACACAGTATATGATTAAAATGCGTACATGATCAGGATTTTTCCACCTCCGCCTCGTTTTGAGCCAGGAAACCCCTGCATCTACTCATCGTGGGCTGACCCCCCTAACATGAAAATCCTACAATCGCCCCTGGTGTCCTTTTTATTTAAATTGACGCACGAGTTAAAATCAGACCTAAACTGTCTCTGAAGCTCTTGTGGAAGTCTTGGACACCAACCCTGGTCTCAGGTCAAACTCCGGGATTTCAGATCCGAGTGGACCCGTGAAGAGCGTTACAAGCTCATGTTTTTGCCTTTGAGATGTGCTAGTGTAGAGAACACATAGGAAACGCCAGAGAGGGAAAGGTGCATGAACACTTAGTTAGATGTAGAAAAAATCTATTTAAAAATACGAAAAAGATTAAATGATTATAACCAGTAGGTGGCGGCAGAGGATTTTTATAATTGGTTTATTAGCTATTTTCACTCCCTAATATCTATTTTTCACTTGTTTTGCTGTTGAATTAATGTTAAGACATCATAAATGATAATGAAGTTATTAAGCTCAGTGGTTTATTGCCACAGCGCTGCCAGATACTCTCAGCAGAACTCAGTGTCTCGGCGCCGCGGCCCTCAGGTGTTCTTCTGGAGCCTGTGGACTTCATCAAACTGCAATTTCTGTACGTCAAGTCTATTTATCACCAAGGCATTTGTCAGTAATTGGTTGATTGGTTGATTTAAGGCGTGCCCCTAAATGTCCATGCTGTGCTCCTGAAAGTGTTCAGTCAGCGGCTCCAGCGCTTCAGTGAACACCGCTCATCTGGAGCCCTGATCCATATTAAATGAAAGTGGCGTACAACTGGATACAGAAATAAATAGATTCTCCAGCGATTTATGCTTCTGTAGTTTGTATTGCTGATTATAAAACGGTTAGTTCCAGTCCTTGATTCTGATTGGTCAATAACGGTTTTATTCACGATAAAACAGCCAACGGTTCTATGCATCACTACACAACACCCCTAGCAACCACTCTTAGCAACGTAAACACATGTTCTCATATATAAGCTTATAGAGTATTGTGAGAGATCGAGTAAGCAGTAATAAGTGAGCAGCTGGTCTGAGTCGCGCTCGCAGGTTTTTGGCTGCTCTCAAACCATTAAAGCACTAATTACTACCTTTTGGAAAGCATGTTAAACTCTTGTTGATGTGTGTGTGTGTGGGTGAAGAGTAAGAGTTGATGTTTGTGTGCATCACAAGTTTGAGTCCTTTCAATGTAAAACTGACTCGCTCATGAAGACTTGCCGCCATCTAATGGTGAAATAATGTATGTAACTTCTGTTGCTGTTCACGGTCAGGGACTATTTTCTCCAGTGGAAGGACGGCTTTTAGTGATTTTACTTCATGAAAGTTGCATAGATACATATTTTTCAGCTTTAATATTTGTACTGTGTGGTAACCGTTTTATAAAAGCACTAAGGTACTCGAGGCTAGAGCTGTGTGGTGAACAAGTCTGAGCCTAACAACGGCCTTCAGCCGGGATTATTCCCGATGCCGCTCCGCCTGTCGTGCCTCTCTAACGCGAGCCTCTGTGTGTGTGTGTGTGTCCCGCAGGAGTCGGGGGCGTACGCCGCGAGCGCTCATGTGCCGGGCCCGGGGAACAGCATGCCTCCGCAGCCCACCAGCACCAGCAACACGGCCTACACCAAGCAGATGCAGATGATGAGCCAGCAGCAGAAGCAGCTCCTGCAGAGGCAGATCATGGCCGAGGTGCCGGCACACTTTACCCCCACCCCCGCTGGAGTCCGCCCCGCTGCCTTCACATGCACTGCCACACTAACGTTTCGGCTTTTAATGTTTAAAGAAGTCTTCTGCTCACCAAGGCTGATTAAACAGTAATATTGTGAAATATTATTATAATGTAAATCATCAGTTCTCTATGTGAATATACAGTAAAGTGTAATTTATTCCTGTGATCAAAGCTGAATTTATCATCATTACTCCAGTCTTCAGTGTCACATGATCTTCAGAAATCAGTGTAATATGATGATCTGATGATCAAGACACATTTATGATTATTATCAGTGTTGAGTACAGTTTTTTTATTTTAGGATTATTTGATGAATAGAAAGTTCAAAACAACAGCATTTATATGTAATATAAAGTTTCTGTAACATTAAACACTGCCGTTCAAGAGTTTGAGGTCAGTAAGATGTTTATTTTATTTTTTGGGGAAAAGAAATTTATACTTTTATTCATCAAGGATTAATTAAATTGATCAAAAGTGACAGTAAAGACATTTAAAATGTTACAAATGATTCTATTTAAATAGCTGTTTAAATAATAAATGCTGTTCTTTTGAACTTTCTATTCATCAAAAAAATCCTGATTTTTGGTTTTCTGTGTTCAACACTGATAATAATCATAAATGTTTCTCAAATATCAGATCATCATATTACACTGATTTCTGAAGGATCATGTGACACTGAAGACTGGAGTAATGATGATAAATTCAGCTTTGATCACAGGAATAAATTACACTTTACTGTATATTCACATAGAGAACTGACGATTTACATTATAATAATATTTCACAATATTCCTTTATTTTATTTCTAATCAAATAAATGCAGCCTTGGTGAGCAGAAGAGATTTCTTTTAAAAAACAATAAAATCATCGTACTGACCCCGAACTCTTGACTGGACATTTATCAATAATAACAATAATTCCTCAGTGTGTCGTTCACAGATCTGCCTCTAGAGGGCAGCATCCTCACAAGAGTCCTGAGAATCTAACACTGTTGGAGTGCTAACAGAAGTGTGTGTGTGTGTGTGTGTGTGTGTGTGTCAGGAGAAGCAGCAGCAGCTCCAGAGGCATCTGACCCGTCCACCGCCCCAGTACCAGGACCAGCAGAACCAGCAGAACCCGTTCCAGCAGCAGTTCAGCACCGTGCCCTGCCTGGCCCAGCAACACCCCTCGGCCTTCCCCGAACACACACTCTCCGGTACTCACTCACTCACTCACACACACACACACACACACACACAAACACACACACAAACACACACACACACACACACACACACACACACACACACACACACACACCAGCCCTTTACACGGCAGATCAAGTGCCATTTAGCTGGACACACTAGACATTAGTGATGACCAAACATTTATATCACGGTAGTTTTCTAAATTATATCGGCCTCACGGTATATGACTGTATTTATTTATTTTTTAGCATGACTGAACCACATTTTCTCCTGATTGAGAGAGGAAGTACTGCAGTAGATTGGGTTATAACCCCCTATTTTACTGTCATGAGTGAAGATTGTAGGAGAAACCCACACTAGTATTAATACAGGTTTGCAAGGCAGCACAAAATGATGCGGTTTACAAAGAGGCTCATAAACACTGCTTTATCAGGAAAGATTAAATGAAAATAACATCGAAACTTCACTAAAGACCGTCCGCTCCCTTCAGAGACCCTCTCACACAGCGCCGCGCTCCCAGCGGTGTTTGAGCCACACACACCGGTATTGTCAGGTTATGAGGTGAACATACAGGAATCCCAGGTTGTCACTTTTAATTATTAACCACCTGGTTTCATTACCGGAAATACTCGTCTCAACTGGGAATCAGTTTCAATGAAATATCCGGGTGTAATTTTATCAAAAGATGTATCACAATTATTTCAAGCTAATTATGCTCCTCTAATTGCAAAGATTAAAGCTGAGATATCAAGACGGAATCGTTTTTTAAGCTTGAGCTCATGGGTCGAATCAGTCGAGATGAACATCATACCGAGACTATAGTGCTGGAAATGTTGATTCTTTCCAGAGACTCGTTCATTTTCAGTTTGTTCACCAAAATGGTTCGTTCACTGATTCGTTCACCAAAATGATTCGTTCACTGATTCGTTCACCAAAATGATTCGTTCACTGATTCGTTCATCAAAATGATTCGTTCACTGATTCGTTCACCAAAATGATTCGTTCACTGATTCGTTCATCAAAATGATTCGTTCACTGATTCGTTCACCAAAATGATTCGTTCACTGATTCCTTCACCAAAATGATTCGTTCACTGATTCGTTCATCAAAATGATTTGTTCACTGATTCGTTCACCAAAATGATTCGTTCACTGATTCGTTCATCAAAATGATTCGTTCACTGATTCGTTCACCAAAATGATTCGTTCATCAAAATGATTCGTTCACTGATTCGTTCACCAAAATGATTCGTTCACTGATTTGTTCATCAAAATGATTCGTTCACTGATTCCTTCACCAAAATGATTCGTTCACTGATTCGTTCAGTGAAAATTTCTTCATATTACATGAATACGCCAGCATGCGGCGGAAAAGAGTGCTATATCTCAGCGAACGCTTTTACTTGTTACAAAATAATTTCATTAAATGAATAAAATAAGTCTAAATAAGTGGTTCAGATGACCAAAGCTCAAGGTTTTCTTGCATAACATTTGAATTGTTTAGTCAGACATTTACACATTCATAAATCTGGGATCATATTAAACGTTGAGTTATGCGCTTTTCATCCGCTCTGCTGATCGCTGAATGAGATTGAATCACATGATTCTACCGATCGACCCGGTACTCTCATTCAGTTCGTTCACGATCTCTCTCTCGTTCAGACTCTAAACAGAGCGATCTCGTGATGGGCGTGTTCGTTCCGTAGATCCAACCAATCACACGCCTGAAAACTGAAATGCTATTTGCTGACGTTACACAAATGAGACCTAATACTGTCATATTTTTTGTTTGTTTTACAGTTTTTAGAGAAATGCATGACATGAATAAAATGTAGGCTAATTCATACATTTTTGATAATACAAAATGAACACGTGACACCAGTAGCCTATACTGTAGGCCTAGTTACATGTAACCATCAGCTTGCGTTTAAAACTGTTTTCATTACAATGGTAAAGTGTACATTTCTTTCTTTGATGAAATATGCCAGCTACACGAGCCTCCAGCTGTGCGCCATCATTATCGTTCAGACAACTGGTTCTTCTCGTTCAGGAACGACATGTTCCACCAGTTCATCAGCAAAAGCAGCTCGTCACCGTCAGTTAAGGCGTATTCGTTCACTACATTAAACACATCACACGCTCCGTCACATCTAAAGCTATTGGCTCGAGGTTTAGTCACTCTTTGACCGGTTGGTAAAGTCCACAGAGCTAGCCGGTTCACAGAGCTGCTAATAGCGCCGAGATTGATTCGCTCACCTAAAAGATTCGTTCAAAAAGAATGATTCGTTCACGAACGTAACATCACTACGAGACTGGAATGGGATAAATTATGCTCACGGTTTATCTGGAAAGGGAGGAAACCCAGGATTAGGTTTAAACCCTTCAGCTATTGAAGGGAAAGGGGGAATGGCACTACCTTGTTTGCGAGATTATTATTATTATGCTGCCCAGATTAAACCTAAAGATCTATCAATCTCGATGGACGGAAATAGAAAGTGTCATATGTCAGGATGTCCCAGTTCAGGCAGCATTGGGGGATATTGACTGATAAATATGTTATGATAACTAAAGATAATCCTTGGTTAAATGTATCCTTAAACATCTGGAAGAAAATAGTGGAATTATGTAATTTGAAAGATTCTATGGTATTGCTGCGCCGGCGTGCCTATGAGTTTGTTCCCAACAAACCAGATAACCGGTTTAAAGATGGACGACTAAAGGCTTAACGGCCTATCGGGGATAAAAGGACAGGAGCTGTTGAAGCTCCGCCCCCTGTGCCGGGAGCAGCAGCTCATTTGCATTTAAAGGGACACACACAAAACGGTGTGTTTTTGCTCACCCTCAAAGTTACAATTTTAACATGCGATATAAAAATATCTGTGGGGTATTTTGAGCTAAAACTTCACACACACACTCTGGGGACATCAGAGACTTATTCTACATCTTGTGAAAGAGCATTTTACCACCGCTTTAAGATTCAAATTCCTTTGTTTTGAGCAGTGTTGTTTTTGGCAGCCCTTTTAGTTTTAGTCTTAGTCTTAGTCTTTTTGACGAAAATGCTTTTTAGTTTTAGTCACATTTTAGTCACTTATAAACTTGATAGTTTTAGTCAAGTTTTAGTCGACGAAAACACAAAAAGGTTTTAGTCAATTTTAGTAAAAAAAAAAAGAAAGAAAAAAAGTAGTCTTTAATAAATTAATTTAGGTTAAAAAGTATTGGAAATGGGCTTAGGTTTGACAGGTTGCAGCAAGTTGCAATTCATAAAACAACAGTTAACCTTAAAACCTTTGCATAATAAACTAGACTTTCTGAATAATTCGATTGGTTGGGTCCTTACATGCGCTTCGTGAGGCACACACACGCACACTAGCACACACACGCAAGGTCTCTCGCTCCCTTTCTCTGCTGTGCGCGCGCTACACATGCGCGCTCTTGCTCGCTCTATCTAGATTCCGAGAGATTCAGATTTGCGGGCAATTCTGAAATTATCGTACATTATGGGATTTTTTTCATTATTGATCGTACATCGTACAACAACGATTAGAATGCGGCATTGCTGATACTTTTTTTTTAGCTCAAAACAGGCCGATTTCACGCAAAATAGGCAGAAATTACATTGTGAACGTCAGACTTATAATCATTTTCGTTCCATCTCGTCTCGTCAACGAAAACTCGAAAACGTCTCGTCATGTTTTAGTCACCTTAGAGCCATTTTTAGCTAGTCATCGTAACGTTATCGTCATAAAAAAAAGGTGCGTCAACGAAATAATTGCGTTATCGTCATCGTTGACGAAAACAACATTGGTTTTGAGGTGATGTACTTGGGTTTGATTCCCAGTAGTTTTCCACACACACACCCCTGTTCAGAGTCCTAACAACAGCCAGTCAGAAAGCAATTACAAGAAAGTGGCTGCAACCAACTTTGCGTATTCTCGAAGACTGGATGAACGTAGTACAGGATATTTTTACAACGGAGAAGCTAACCTATGCTTTAAGTTTCAAGTCCCAGGTGTTTTCAGGACTATGGAGAGATGGGATTGAGTACATGTCCCCTATAAGATCAGATATGGTTTAACTGAATACAATATAGGCCGTCGTGATTTAGGGCAGACCGTTCACAAGACTTGGGTCAGTCATGTTTTGCAGTGGGCTTGTTTGTATGTGGGTTGGGTGTATAAAATGTAGAAGAATATATTCCTTGGTTCCAAGTGATTCAAAATATTTTTTGTGATTTTATCGTAGTATTTTACATTGATATGGTCTGACTTCTCTATAGTGGTTATTTGTTTTTGTTCTGTTTTTTGGAAAAATTATCAAAATATATTTTAAAAAAGAAAGTGGAGTTAAATGATGCTTAAAGTAGTTCACTCAAAGATGTAAATTATATCACAAAAGATGATTTGAGGAATGGAACGGTTGAATGGGGAAAAAAAGATGCATTACTCGACTCATATTTTCTTTTATGTTCCACTGAAGAAAGCAGTCATACAGGTTTGGCACAGAAGAGTGAGTAAATGATGCCATAATTTACATTTCCGGGTGAACTATCCCTTTAATTCACAAATTAGCGATTTAAAATAAAAACATTATTAATCAAAACATGCAATACTTGAAGAAACAATTAACAATTTAGGCTATTTGTGTTGATGATAAAGGTGTGTGCAGTAGTTTAAGAAAAAACAATAATAATAATATTGTGACAAAAATAAACCACAAATGGGATGTGTGCACTAGAGGATGGATACCCGACCCGAGCCTGACAGGACCCTCCGGTACACGACGGGACCCGCCGGGTTCGGACAGATATTTAGAAATGATGTTCGGGTCGGGCTCGGTCACATCAGCGCGATAAGGCATTGAACATTTTAAATGTAAAACAGCTTATTATGTAGGTAGCCGATGTGCCTGATGCTTTCACTTGATGCAAACGATCGTTTTTGTGATTAAAATACATGTAAAATATTACCATAACATCCGTCTTCCTGTGTGCGGAAATGTGTTTATGTAGCCGTGACAACGAAACGCGTGCATAATGTGCGCGCGCTTGTGTTAATAATAATAATAATTCATTACATTTATATAGCGCCTTTCTGGACACTCAAAGCGCTTTACATAGAAGGGGGGAATCTCCTCAACCACCACCAATGTGCAGCATCACCTGATGATGCGACGGCAGCCATATTGCGCCAGAACGCCCATACTCTTTCAAAAGACATCCTGGGATTTTTAGTGACCACAGAGAGTCAGGACCTTGGTTTAATGTCTCATCCGAAGGACGGAAACAGCGCTTGTTGCTCCGCGCGCTGAAGCGCTCATCTGTTGACATTCCCGAATGCTTTCCTACAGTTGCTTAATAAAAGCAGCTTTCCACACAAACAAACGTACATGTGTCATTAGTAGGAGAAAAAAAATGGGATTTTAACTGTCGGACACGGGCCGGGCTCGGACAGAAAAATTTGTCCCGATCCGCACACTAGTGTGCGCATCCGTTCCGGACCCGCTCTGATATAGTGTGAGGGATCGCGCGGCTCGGGCCAGGAGGAAGCTGGAGCTTTCTCCCCTCGCCAGAGAAGTCCAGTGTGACGTGAGCCGCCCGTCTGTCGGTCCGCACAAGCCGCCTTTGTTGCCAGTCCACAAACAAGCCCACCTGATTTGCAAGTGTGTTTATTGATAGACTGATTTGAATAGCGGACGCACAGTGTGGTTAGTGTGTGTGTGTGTGTGTGTGGCGATGGTGCACAGCCGTTACACACAGGACTTTTCCTTTATCTGCGAGGCTGTGTCTTTTTCCTGCAAGAGGAGCTTGTAAAACACACAAATGTGGTGAATGGGTTTGGCAGGCAGAGAAGAGACTGGCCTCGTCAGAGATGATGTGTTCTGGGTTTACTGCTGGTTATGAAATTATGCAGTGAGAAATATTGTTCAGAATGAAATGAAAATCAACTCTATTTTTCAAATTCATGTCATGGATCTTTTTGAGAACTGGTTCTTCCCGTGAAGCGTCAGGCTTCTCCTGTGACCAATGGAGGTTTTCTCCAATCATGTGTTCCTCTTAATCTCAAGCTCACCTTGAGTGCCACGCCCACATCTCAACTACAGCTCGAGCGATGGGGGATTTCACCGATCACGACAGTGAGGTTGGCCCACGCTGGCCGATAACAGATTAATCAACCGATCGCTTTTACAACGGATACTGAATGAACACAAACATAACACATAAAATAGTGCTGAACTTCATTATGAACATTTAAAAACAGTGCTGAACCATGAACATGCTCTTTTATTTATTTATTTAAATAATATATTAATTATACATTGAACATTCATGTTAGCTCGTAGTGCATAAACTAATGTTACAACTTTAAAAATGTACAAATGTATTAGTAAATAATGAAATTAATAAATGAACAAAACTTTTATTAACCTTAGTTAATGACACTTTACAATGGGAGTCCACCTGTAACATTATTTCCCATAACTCCAAACAGTCTTTAAACATCTACACAAAGGCCATGTGTATATATGAATACTCTCACTAGCCGCATTTCCATTACAGATTTTCTAAATGTCGATAAAAAAAAATATTGAGAAATGACGGCATTTCTTTTAAACAATGTTATGCGACAAAGTTTTTATTTAGATATATATATTTTTTAAGTCATTCCAGAAATCATGGCAACAGATGTTAGTAGGTTTGCATATATCCTAGCCACAGAACTAGCCATTATTGTTCACTGCCGGAGACGTAGGCGTGTGTGCAAGGACATCCTCTCACGCTGAGAGCTCGTATGAGGAGTTTCTGTGTCTCTCCTCATGTCTGCTTTCAGGGCTTGATGGTGGCGTTTCTTTGTTGTTTAGTAATACTGCTGTCTTTTATGAGTTTAATGAATAACTCAGTCTCGTCTTCTGTCCAAACACACACCGCGCCGTCTACGTCAGCTGACTGTAAATGTGCAAAAACTGTTTCCATTGCAGCTTTGCTAAATATTCCTTTTTCGAATTGCCTGAAAAACCTCCTCATGCGAGCGTAAAAAGTTTTTTGCGATATATGGGATTATCTTCCCCGAAGTGATCAAATTCTATATAAAATGTTTAAGGCCAGACAAGTAGTTTAAGGCTTGGTGTGTAGGGAATTACAAACCTGCGCACATACTCAAACACACATAACTATAGAATTAATTCTTGATGCGCACGTGAGCGGCATCAGCGTTTCTCACAGGTTTAAAGTCTGTGTAGAGAGAACGGTGTCGTCTTAGCGGCCCCTAATTTAATAACTAATGATCGTTGCGACGGAAGTGAATCAATCAAAACTAACTTTAGCTGGAAAATAACATTATTCAAGAACCGCTATAAAGCCAAAACAATCTCTGTTACCTTAAATTATACGTTTATCACTGTATAGCCGCTTTGAAACAATCTACATTGTTAAAAGCGCTGTATAAATGCAGATCGCTGGGAACAATCGTTACATTGCGGTCGGACTTGCGTGTGTATTTTTTGTCACGTTGTGTTAACCGCTGAAGTACTAATGTTAACCTCTCTCTCTCTCTCTCTCTCTCTCTCTCTCTCTCTCTCTCTCTCTCTCTCTCTCTCTCTCTCTCTCTCTCTCTCTCTCTCTCTCTCTCTCTCTCTCTCTCTCTCTCTCTCTCTCTCTCTCTCCCTCCCTCTCTCTCTCTCCCTCTCTCTCTCTCCCTCTCTCTCTCTCTCTCTCTCTCTCTCTCTCTCTCACACACACACACACACACACACACACACACACACACACACACACACACACACACACACACTGCTGTTCTCCACTAATGCAGCATCTAGTCAACAAATGAACTGCTTATAATATGAAAACGCGTATGGTAGTGTACTGTACCGTTGCATAGTTAGTTTTGACACTTCAGGTGTGGATTTAAACGCGTATGGTAGTGTACTGTACTGCTTCATGGTGCGCTGTAAATCCACATCTGAAGTGTCAAAACTAACTCCACAAGGCGCTAGTGCTAGTCTTTATTTTGCTCTTGTACTGTATAACCGCGAACAATTCTTAGGTACAGTCCAGCATCGCACGCAACACACACAAATATCGGTATGGATTATACTGATAATACTGACAGTAAAATACACCATAATAAAGGTCCAATGAAAAAAGAAAAACCCCAATTAAATCTGGCTCCTCTAATCATGACTGTGGTCTACTCTGTTTTCAGGAGCATCTCAACCAATAGGGAATGTCAACTCTCTGAGCGGCGCCGCCCCCGGGACGCAGCGGATGTTCTCTCAGACGCAAAGCATGATGGGAATGGGGAACGCAGTCCCGAGCACCGGCCCCTCTCCGGCCGCCAGTCAGGCAGACATGAGTCTCCAGTCCTGCGCGGGCGGTCTCGACGTGCAGCAAGTGCTCTACGGCAACATGCCCATGCACCCCAACCAGCAGAGGGCGCAAGTGTCCAACATGTCCAGCGCGTACCGGCAGAGCGTGCTAGCGGCGCAGCAGCAACAAGCTCACCTGAAGAGCCAGCCCAACGCCGCCATGATGATGAAGCAGCAGCAGCTAGCACGTCTTCCCAATAGCATTCCCAACGCCATGGCTAATGCTATGCAGGGTGCCTTGCCTACTCAAGCCCAGTCCTGGCAAACGCAGGCTTCCCAGCAGCACCCAGTTCTCCAGCCCGGTTCTGCTAACCCAGGCTTCCCCAGCACCGCCTTCCACATGCAGGCCCGGTTAGCCAAGCTTCCCAACAACGCCCCGTTCCCTCAGGGAGGCATGGGAAGTAGTGCGGCGGGTCGCATGAACCCTGCGCAAATGATGCCCAACATGAGCCAACAACGGACAAATCTGCCCCAGCAGCAGACGCCCCAGCAGGGGCAAGTGCCGACTCAACCGCAGCAGGTTCTGCCGGATCTGGGGCCCTTCAGCCAGACGCAGGTCGGACCCAACCGCACCACAGCGCTCCAGTGCAACCAGGCCTACCAGCTCAACAGACCCGCCAATCAGCAGCTCCAGTTCAGCTACAACAGCCAATCAGCAGCCGGCTTATCCGGGTTCCCTGCGGAGACCGACCTGGTGGACTCGCTGCTGAAGAACCAGTCGACCCAAGAGTGGATGGACGATATAGACGAGCTGCTGGCCAGTCACCAATGAGGAGAGCGTGACCGTATCTGCTGTGCTTGTGTCCTCTGTCGAGTGTGTAGATGGATTAAAGAGCCGGAGGAGCCGGCGCAGTCACCGACCGCTCTACTACTGAACCCGCGGCTCAGTAAAACCACTGAACTGCCCCGCGCGGAGCGTCCGCACGCTTGTGTTGACCGTCGGCATGTCTCCGCATGGCCTTAAACTTGCACTCTTCAAGATGCACAATATGTGATTTACAGTGAAAGAGGCTAAAGCAATAGTTCACCCGATAATGTCATTTGCTCGCGCTAATGTCGGTCCGAGAGTGAACTGACCCAGTCCTGCTCCGCGAGGGCCACCAGTTAGCATAGGTCAATCCCAAACGAGCCTTTAATGTTAAATCAGTAGCTTTACCTGCTTTTGGGAGGAGCAGCTCTTCATTTAGAGGCCGTTTGCACACCGGTTTTGAGACGGCTGAGAGTTAGAACGGGGGTCGTAGCCTTTGAGTGCTCATTCAGTTCATAAAGACACGTGGCCCTTCAGAGCAGGACCAGAAGCCTGTGTGTGTGTGTGTGTGTGATCGTAGTTCCACTGGAGAACAGGAGGCACATGAAGCGTTTGGAGAGACATTAGGGAATACACTCTTCTTTAGTTGCTTTGAGGACATGGGTTATGTTCCACATGGACTCACTAAATTTAGAAAGTAGAAGTTTGATCAAGTCTTGAAGGAGTGTAGATGAGACTAATACTGAAGACAAGGAACATTTGAACTGATTAACTCTACAATTCTCATCATTACACTTTCTTATGTTACACTACACTTTAATATTATTATAATGTTTTCTGAAGTTGAGTTTGAATGACCCATAGTTAGTTGTAGACTTCTGTGTTGGTAAGAGGGGTAATATTCCTGTTTGTCTTCTCCCGACTGCGTTACCTGAACTCTCACTTCATCCCGGATTCTGTGACAGGATTTCATGTATATTTATATATATATATTTTTTGTATGTATGCAGTTTTTATTGTTCAGGAGAAGATAGATCTTATTTTTATATGTACATTGTTGCAAATTTTTGTAAGTATTTTATACTTTTTATTATGGTTCTCTGTAAAACAAGAGTATTATGTAAATATAGTTCTCTAGAAATTAGCTTGTTTGGTGTGTTTATTTAGTGTTTTATGGCGTGTCTTGAATCATTTTTGCATTTTAACCCCCTGGTGCTCAAAAATGACAGATTTTTTGTATATTTCAATGAAATGAATGAGCTATATTTTAGTTCGTTCGATAATGTTTTTTTAATTTAATATTTTTAGGGAATTTTATGATAGTAAATTATATTTACGCTGTATTTAAACTTTATTTATTCACTTTTTGAGCATAGACCTGAAAATTTAATTTTCAATGTTAAATCTTGAATGCTTCAGCTCTCAGACTTCAGTTTGATCTCTTTTCAAAGACGACACTTGGAAGATTATTGCTGAAGTGAAAAAGTTTTAAATGTAATTTTTTTTTTTAAACGTACAGAATTTTACATGTATTGTTATTAAAATGCACAAAAATAATATTTTACATTTTTATATGAAGTAAAGATTTTCAAAAATACGTTTACTATAAAACTGCAAGAAAATCAAAGCCATAATAAAGCAGTAAACCCCGCGAAGCCGTAAGGGGCGTTGTTAGACACGATGCGGACCGGAGTAGCCTAAACCTTTTATAAAACGGTTACTCCATAACATTATTTATTTTAATATTTATTCTATTCACAAAATAAACACCAGCAACAAAAAATGTAATGTTATAACCATTGTTTTTTACAGTCTATCTATGGTTATAACACATTTATTCCTCCGCCAAGCAATGTAGTTCCAAAGAGGTTGCTTAGCAACACATGCAGAAACAAAGAATCACGGCAGTTGCTCAGCATGCAACACTAATGTAATGCGGTCACAGGTGTGTGTTTGCGGAGTCAGAATCAAGGACCGGGACTATCCGTTTTATATTATTAAATGTAATCGAGTCGTGTTGCAGAAGTGCGGCTGATATGCGAGTAGATGATCTTTCAGTGAGAGTGTGTTCGGCTGCAGTACCAAACGCTTCCACTAGAGGAACTTCCTCTCGTTCATTTACAATGCGCTCGTTTCTGACCGCGAGCAGCACAAGTGTGTGTTTACATAAGTTCCAAAACCTTTACCAAGTTTTGTACCAATCAAGATGGTTCTGATCTGGTTTTTAAGAAAAAACGTAAACTTGTTCTGACTCGAGGCTCAGGAAAGCTCATTCTGAATCTGATAAATGTGCATCATAACCCATCAGGACAGGATTGCACCGAAACCACAGGTATCAGTGTTTGTTTTGTGACGCATTGTGTAAATATTTCCAAAGATAAATTAGACGTTTTGCTAAATTTTAAAATTATTTTAAGTCCTGTTTTAACAATGCTTGTTTCACATACACAATGTTGTTGTGGTAGTTTTAATTGAAACCTGTTGTAACGTTACCTGCTGACAAAATACTATTAGTGATGCAATATGTGACCCGCCCAATCTAGTCATGATGATGTGAGTGATTGGAAGAGTTTGAACACACACACACACACACACACAGAGAGAGAAGCATCTGATGTCACTGTCCACAGGAATGATGCTGGATCAGGTCGTGTTGCTGGCAGCCGTCACCGTGCTGGGGATGATGGAGCAAGGTAACTGGTCTATGTCAGTCTGCTCGGAGAAACGGGTTATGATGAAAGTGCTTGAGCAACTTTAACTCTTTCAAGTACGACAGGTATATGGACAAATTTAATTACGTTACTGCATGTGATGGTTGGACTTTAAACTAGTACGTGACTAAACTAACTTATACCATGATCTGGGTGAATACTCGGTTCTGATTGGCTGCAGGGTGTCCGTTAAAAAGTGATAGAGGACACCTAAATAAACTGTCAGGCGTAACCAAGGAAACCAAGTTATTGTTTGTAACTTGTAACTTTAGATTTTGATTGTAAAACTAATTAAAATATAAACTAATGTTTTAAAAATGTGTTATTTGGCAAGTGACCATGGTATAAGCGGGTTAATGCCCTTCGAGGTGTCCATTGTCAGGTTTTAATGGACTTCGGCGGAGGCCGGTTCACACCTCGCCGTCGTCCATTAGATTAAAACCTGACAATGGACACCTCGTCGGGCATTAACCCTTACTCAATAATCATGTTGGCTTGTAGCCTTAGATATTATATGAGAGGATTTGCCTCAGGAAAGATTATTTGTCAGATACATTCACTAAAAGCGAGTGTTCATATATTTCTCAGGTGAATGTGTGACGAAATTAAAGACCAAACATCCGGACGGAACATTTCGCAATGTGTGTGTTAGAAATTTGTTTACCTTCTAATTAGGTTCAATCTGCCTTGAAGCCGGTGTATGGATCATGTATTATTAATTATGCTATTATTATTATTATTACATTATCCCGCTTACACGGCTACTTGAAGTTGCCACATAAGTAAATTAAACACTAAAAACACTAAATATTGATCTGAGTTGAAATATTTGATAAGCTCTTTAAAGCCAAAAGCTTCCGCGGAGAGATCATCAGCGGCGAGATCAAACTAGAACTAGACGGACATTTAAGAGATAGGGGAGAGTGGGGTAAGATGAGCCAGTTTTCACTTATGTGGATCTCAAGGCAAGGGAAATTGAGACCGAAGTACAATGAAGACATCCACTGTTAATTTAGGATGTTGCCTATAAACTGAGAATAAAAAAAATGCACCTATGACAAAGAGCCTTGAAAATATGACCTCAGAAAAAAAAGTGCACATGTACCAGTCAGTGGGTAAATTGAGCAATCTGGGGGTAAATTGACCATCCTATCTTTCACTTTTTTATGCAAGCATAATAAATAAAAACGTGCCTCTTTAAAATAATAATTTAATAACACAGACCCCAGAGGGTTAACATTGTTTAGGTAAGTGAGGTGTTTTTGGGGCCCTTGGGATGTTTTGAGATGCCCTGACATTTGTGCTTTTTTCAGTTGCTTATACACATATTAATGGAAAAGGTGGAAATGCACTATTTAGCACAAAACAGGGCTACCATAATATGTACATGTTTGTATTTTTGAGAGAATAATGTTTATGCATGGTTATTAAAAAAACAAAATCTTCTCCCCAAATGTGTCACTCATATAAAGCACAATACAAATAATTTAAAGAGAAGGCTTAAACCTTTTAAGATTTAGCTTACATCTACCTTGTAAATATATGTTTTGCTACTTTATTTAAAAAATTACAATTACAACAACAGTTATAATTTCAACAATATTTCAAGTGTACTCTTTCTTTGTAAAAAATAAATTATAGGCCTACATTTTACTATATGTATTAATGTATTTGAATATAGCCTACATTGGAACAAATACTATAGTAACATCTTAGTTGATGACTTTATTTTGACAAAAAAATAATAATAATACTGTGTGTATATTGTATATATAGGCATATGAGCAGAAATTGCTAAACAAAAGATTATTTGATGTAGCAGAAATCTATTTTAAAAAACTTTATAATTTATCCAAAACTAGTCAACAAAATATTGTCTTTCATATTTCGGCCGACTGTATCGTTTTTATGAAATATTAGGGCATATAAATGTTAATTGCAGTTTAATATGTTGCTTATACAAAGACATTTTATTTTCAACACATTTCAGTCGATTTTCTCCATTTCAAAAAGGTTGAACCACTGGTTCAATTTACCCCACATCATCTGGCTCACTTTACCCCACATCATCTGGCTCACTTTGCCCCAGTCACCATTTTTGGTAAAAACGACCTAGCTTAGCAATTCAGGATAACCTTTAGCTTAATGATTCACATGGTTTTAAATGTTGTCAAATCACCAACAACTACCATACACAACTTCAGACCTAGATCAATTTGCTTTGACAAAACGGCTAATATTCCTGAAATGCAGAAATGTACTTTATCAAGCAAAAAAGGTGTTTTTGTGGAAAAGACAACTTCCCTCTTGCCCCATGTGCTTCTCCTCTTCACAGCAATATATACATGATGGAGTCCTTCAAAATGTATAGTCCCATGACACCAAATGTGCATAGTTGCCTAGAAACAGGGGGTGGGTCAACTTACCCACTGGCTCATTTTACCCCACTCTCCCCTATGATATACAGTCATATTATTTATTACTTATTTCACAGCATTTCAACACAGTAATAATAATTATGGAGATAAGAGATATTGATTTCTGATTAAACCATTTTAAAATCGTACCTGTTTGTATTTTATAATCCAACAGTGTACAAAACAATGGCAGCATCTGCGTTTGTATGAAAGGAGAGCGAGTCCACGATACTGGATGACATGCGTTAATTGGGAAAAAATTATTCGACTGAGTTTTAATATTTTAGCACACCAAATGCAAAACCCGTTGCTAGCGAGTATAGCGCTGCTGACTCCAGTGACCCGGATGAGCCGGCGTTTCTGTGTTCAGCGGTTGTTATCTGGGAATAATACACCGCTGGATGGAGTGATTGACCAATCAGAATCAAGTACCTGATTTTTTTGTTCTTCATTTTCTAGAACTAGAGTTTAAGAACTTTGCTGTATTTTTGTGTAATTAATTAAGAGAAAGTACACCGCCATCTTACTCCATAGAAAGTGACTTGAGCGCCCGTCGTAAACACGACTTCCCAGGAGGACTTGAACACACCATAACATACCACTGGATGGCGCTATTGACCAATCAGAATCAAGTATTCAAGTATCAGAATCGTGTAATAACCATTGAGTGTGGGTCGTAGGAGTGTAGGTGATAATGTGTGTATTCCCTGTTTCCCTCAGCGTACTTCTCCCTGAAGGTGATCTACGCGCGCCGCAAGTACTCGGTCTCTCCGCCCGCCACCACCGGCCCGCCCGAGTTTGAGCGGGTCTTCCGAGCCCAGTGAGTCCGGAACCGCACTTACACACGTGATGTGATGCTGAGAGGCTTTGTCTCATATGTCTGTCAACATCTTGCTTTTCCAGAGCGAACTGTTCAGAGTATTTCCCCATTTTCATCTTCTCACTTTGGCTGGCTGGAGTTTTCTTCAGTCAAGGTGAGTCTCTCTCAACTGAAGACCATCATCACCATCATCACCATCATCATCATCATCATCATCATCATCATCATCAGGCAGAACTGTGTTCTCAAAGAAGAACATATTCATCAATTATGTTTCCGCCACTGAATAAAAAACGACTTATCTCACAATTCTGACTTTTTTCTTGTGTGATATAAACTCCCAATTCTGACTTTTTTCTAAAAAATTGCAGAGATATATAGTCGCAATTCCAAGTTATAAAGTCAGAATTGCGAGATATAAACTCGGAAATTGTTATAAAGTCAGAATTGCGAGATATAAACTCGGAAATTATGAAATCAGAATGACTTCTTTAAACTCGTAATTGTGAGATATAAAGACTTTATATCTCACAATTCAGAGAAAAATCATAAAATAATAATTTAACTCACATAATTTCTTGGCTCATTTGGGAACTTTTTATTGATTTTTCTTTTTTGATAATTCCCCCTCCCCCAACCCCAAAATATGTTTTGTTGCCACAACAATGGTACTTAATTATGGAGAAAATTAGCATTATACAATACAAAAATCACAAATCTTTACAGGCTTTCAGCTGTTTGCAATGAACAACTCAAACACAATAATTGAAATGGCTCGACACAACACGTTTCATGTGAAAGAGCGTCTGAAAAGCCTAAGCTAGTTATGCTAGCATGTTTTCGTGGATTATTATTGCACTTGACAGAAACACACCGCCCTGAACATGTTATATAGCAGAGAATCTAATGTTTCATTTGAAAGAGTGAAAATGCCTAGATGTTTGATCAGACTGGTCAGTTTTGACAGGTTTTTGGGAACTTGACGGATGGTAAGGCTGGTCTAGAAAGAGGAACTGTCCCTGTGAGAAGTGTACAGATAATACCTGCCTTGTTACTGCGGTTAACTATATTAAGTCTATCTAGATTAAACAGCGCTCACATCTGACTTTGACTTCCACCATAATCTGACATCACACACCTCCGATTTGCATGTAAACAAAACAAACTTTGAAAATGTTTTATGCACAACAGTGCAGTCCTGTTGTGTTGTGCTCTTTAAAAAACACAGTTCAGATCTAAACGCATTACACCTAAAATAAGCTGGTGATAAGATGATTATTAAAAATAAATAAAATATATAATATATATAAAACATTTTTTAAAAATAAAGATGTTAGGTTCACAGTTACTATTACACTCTTAAAAATAAAGCTTCTTGATTGGCATCTATGGTTCCATGAAGAACACATAAAGTCCCCCAGTGGTGAAAATCCAGCTTTTAAAGGTTGTATCAGCGATTTCAGGCCCAAACATAAATGATCACATTCATCTAATATTCCCTAACGATCCGCTAGCTGCCCGCCCCATAAGCAAGCCGTCAAAAAAACGCATCTCTGTAGGCATCTAGGCTCTGAGATCTGCACACAAAAACTATTGGTTTCACCAACCACTCAAAACCAAAATAAACACTGTTCAACCAATCACCGACAGCGGCTGGTGTTGTGAGGTTCTGCGCTCGTGCACGGTGACGGCTGCACGCGAAGCCGGAGCTGAAGAAGAAGCCAGCGACTATCAACAAGAGAAATTGAACATGGCTGAGTCAGTCCCCAAGAGGAGGAGGAGGAGGAGGAGGAGGATTAGGGCGAGGGAATACCATCGTGTTTATTCCAAGACACGGCTTCTTCTTCAGCTCCGACTTCGCAGCCGTGAACGAGCGAATCAAAATATACTGTACATAGCCTTAAAAAAATCAATTTTCAACATATTTTTTATTATAAAAATGTCACATAAATCAGGCCAGGAATGATTTATTATTAACAAATCCCTCTGAACATATCTTCAGAATACTGCTAAGTGTATAACTGGAGAGTTTGGTGTACATCGGCTGAGATGTGTCACTGGAGAATGATAAAAAACTCATTTTGAGAAAAAGGCATTTAAAGATTTGTAATGTAAAAAATCATACTTTTTAGTGGAAACAACTGTTTATAGACACAATATCTCATCAAATCATTAGCAACAACAATACAAACACATCAAAACTTATAAACACAGCATTTATGGCCTTTAACTGAGCAGAAATACAGTCAGAAACACACATCTGCATGTCAGAGCGCGTCACGTGATGCATCTGAACCAATCACGGTGTCAGACATTGACATCAGCCAATGAGATTTCGCTTTTAGAGTTAAATGCCCATTATACTTTCACGACTGGTTGCTGATTAAAAGGAAATTACCATATTTGGACCCGACAGCATTGTACAAAAGAGAGAGAGCTTCACAGACGTGTGTGAGATTAAAGGAAGAACACAGAGATCGCGGAGCAGCGGATGATTTATAACGCCAACTTTTGTTGAATTTCAGAGAAATCTACAGACGCAAATAGACAAAGTTAGTAAAATAAAGACCTAAATGTGTATTTTGGACTTTTTTTCACCACAAGTCTGAAAGAAGACATGTTATTGAAGACAAATAGCCCAAAATGTTTTTGCCTGCCGTGTCTCACCTTAATGTAGTTTATGTGTAATCTAACTTACGCTCTGCAAGTGAGCGGCGTCTGGTGGTGCCATCTCAAAGAGGCACGAAATCTCTCTCTCGGACCTTTACCATGACTGTTCCCTGCTGGTGGAATGATCTGCCTAACTCAGCCAGAGCTGCTGAGTCTGTCGCCATCTTTAAGAAACTGCTGAAGACGTATCTTTTTCGGCAGCACTTGAGCACTTGATCCAGTACTACTAACACTTTCTTTTCTATTCTACAAAAAAAAAAAAAAAAAAAAAACTTTTGATTTGTACTGTGAAGGGTTATAGCACTTACATACTGTTGTCCTACTGCTAGTTTAATTGCTTCTATTGTTTCTCATTTGTAAGTCGCTTTGGATAAAAGCGTCTGCTAAATGAATAAATGTAAATGTAAAATGTAAATGTGTGTATGTGGTGTGTTTAATCTGCTTTAACACACACCATGTGTAAGTTCATAAGTGGACAGCATTGCTGAGTATTTTCTGCTTAAAACTGCAGTGAACCAAAGACAGTCTCAAACACACGGTGTGAAATCGCTGGTGTTTCTGACGTCACACACTACCTTGACCAATCAGATCAACATGTGATCGTCAACCAGTGGATCTCTGAGTGAGTGAGTGAGTGGAGGCGGGGCTCATTTGCATATTCATAGAACCGCGCATACTAAATGAGGCAAGGGTGTCGAGTTACATTCAAGATATTCTAAGACATGAAGAAATTTTTTCAAGAAAAACAAACGTTTAAATGTAATTTTGGTGATCAAAGATGAGTTTTAAAGGTCCTATGGCATGGATTATTTTATTATTTTATAATGTTTCCTGGGGTACCCTTATAGTCTTAGTATGTTTTGTTTGTTCATTTCCTCATGGGCGGGCAAAGCAGCGAGAAAGGGGAGGTAACCATTCCCCGTATGACGACATATAGGGAAGACTCCAGATCCGCCCGTCTGAGCTTTCATTTTCTCAAAAGCGGAGCAGGTTTACACCTATCAAAATGTCTAGCCACTGGGGGACCATAGGCAGGCTAGGGGAACTCATATTAATGTTAAAAAACCTCATAAAGTGAAATTTTCATGCCATGGGACCTTTAAGGGATCCAGTTATTGACTACAGGGGGACTTTAAATGTTCTTCACACTAAGAAAGAAAATAATGGTTATTTTAAGAACTAGGGTCTCAATTATAACCGTTGCGTCGCACAAAACAGGCCCTGAAAGGTGAGCTGAGGGACTCACGGCAAATTTAGGAAAACGGGATCTTTAAATCGCCGGGATCTAAACATATGGGACCCAGCCTGAGGTTACACAAGCATACAAGTACTAGGACTAGCGTCGGACGCTCCGCCACGCCGACTGCCGAGGGGTGCGGAGAAATTCAACAAGGCTCGCCTGGAGCCGGAGAACTCGTCTGGAGCCAAAAAGCGCACGTATCCGCTCCATGTGGAGGGGTGTGGTGCAGCAAGCCGACACTAGAGCGGGAACTACTGGCTGGTTGAAGCGAGCACACGGGAAGAAACCGGCTCAACACATAGGCTATAAAACCTAGCGAACGTGTTAGGTGTCGCCCAGCCCGCAGCTCTACAGATGTCTGTCAGCGAGGCGGCGTGTGCCAGCGCCCAGGAAGAAGCGACGCCTTGGGCTTCGTAAGCCAAGGCAATGGCATCCACTATCCAGTGCATTCTCTGCTTGGAGCCGAAAGGACCAGAGACAAATCCCAAGACGGTATCGAGAGAGGGCGCGGCGGATTCATTCTCCTCGCTCCCCTCAGGAACCTGACGATCAGGTCGTGCTTTCCCAGCGATTTACCCTCAACTGCATCGTGATGTGCGGCGATAGCGGCAACACACACTTCAGGGTGGAGGGAGACAGCCTTCACTCCAGCCTTTCTTGCAGGAAGGAAAGCACGGCTCTGATCGAGCAAGTTTGTGTGTTCTCCTCGTGAGAAGAACACCACTCGATGAACAGGTTCCACTTTAACGCTTTGTAGAGAGTGCTGTACACTCTCAAAGGGACGCCCACCGAAACAGACATACTCCGTAATGATGCCGTGAAGACAGCAGTGTGTGAGCTGTAGTGCTCGAGGCTACCGCTGATCGGGCCGTCACGCCAACACTGGATACAGAGCCTTTTTCTTCAATTGCAGAGTCTTTTGCAGCACTCGTGAAGACCAGTGAAACCACTCGGCTTCGGTGTGAAAGACAAAAGGTGCGTGCATATTACCGTGCTTATACCCGCGCTGCGGGGCGCGAGATGCAGATCTCGCACGCCATTGTGCATTGCCTCGTTCTGTAGATACTTGAAGTTGATGGGGCTCCCTGAAGTGATCCCAATTACGTTGAACGGGACCGACTGAAAGGGAACCACTGCTCCAGGGAACCCCTCCCAAGGCACAGAGGACATGCCTACCCCAGATGTGGAGATTTGCTGGGGCCGGTTTCACAAAGCTATTTTAGACCGGTCTATAGTGTTAGACAAGTCTAAAATTTGCTCATAGGGTATTAGCAAGTTAGACTGTTTCACAAAAATAAAGACTGACTTAATTTAGACCAAAAAAATGAGACACCTTACCCCCAGGCTAACTACGGTCTAAGACTCTGTTACCTTGGCAACCAGCAGTAACAATCAGTTACATCACAAACAGCCAAAAGAAAAGGGAAAATGGCTCATAATTTGTGGTTTGCAGAGACGTGGAGAGCACTGAGAAGGGAAAGGGTTTTTAGGGACCGCAGTAACCTACTGGAGATATATAATAATGAGGACTTCATCGTCGGTTTCGTTTTTGTATCTTTTCTGTACGTCTTTAACGCTCAACGGTCGGATTAACGCTGGTAACTGTCATAGCAATCTTTTTCCAAACATTTCTTCTTGTTACTACATTCTCAGCTAAATTTCCCAAGTAAAATGTCCTTGTAACTGTTATACTGTTATACAAACACATATTTTCCGCTGGGGTAAACTGCACTGAGCGGCTGAATGCGCTTACTCGATCCGCCATGTTTTTTTGTTTTGAAAAGTGTCTTAGTTTACCCAGAATGCATTGCAGTGTAATCCTACTTAAGATAGTCAAAGTCTTAAGTGCTTTGTGAAACGGTCTGATTTAGATGTCTATCTGAAGTCTGACTATCTACTATATCTAAGCCATAGTCAAAAGTCTATCTTTGTGAAACCGGCCCCTGGTGAGTCCTTCCTACCCCAGATGTGGAGATTTGCAGGGCTAGGAAGGACATCAAAGACTGCTCGGACCGAGAACTTGATCCGCTGTGGATCTGCTTGCCAGATCTCGGTCCGAGAGATGATCTTCTCCAGCGCATGCCCACCGTCCTGCAGGTCCTCTTCAGCACCTGCCCGCACCTCCTCCTGGACTAGCTGGCGTCGGCCCCTACCATGGGCCTCATATTTTCAATGTCTTGTACCGTTAAACATGGCATCACGTGGATGAATATGCATATGCAAATGATATGCAGCATGGTAAAACGAGGCGTTGTAGGCTCATATATGGTTATTTGGAGACGCATATGCGCAGAATCTTCCGCTGACTGGGATCTATAAAGGGATTTTTGCGCAGGTTCTGGCAAACACACTGGTTTATAAGTCTGAATATTTTTTGGCGTACGCTATTTTTGGCTTCCGGGCGCACATACACTTTTAAGTAAGAATCCATTTTTTAAATTAGACCCCAGATCACTGAAAGATTCTTTGAGGAACCAAAAATGGTTCTACTATGTGATATGAAGTCCCCGGTCTCCTACTGGGTCTCCTACTCTGTCTGTTGATGGTGTTGCACTGGAGTTTAAGACCAAATAAAAAAATCTGGGTGTCATATTTGACGCCACACTGTCATTTGAGCCTTTTGTCCAGAATACAGTTAAGACATCATTTTATCACCTCAGAAGTATAGCCCGGCTACGTCCTATGTTGTCCTTTTCGGTAGCTGAGAAGTTGATAAACTCTTTTTTCTTTTCGCGCATTGACTACTGCAATGGTCTTCTAGCTGGGGTATCTAAATCATCATTGGATAAATTGCAATATCTTCAAAATTCAGCTGCTAGAGTACTATCTGGGGCCAGGGACCATATAACCCCGGTCTTGGAGTCCCTGCACTGGCTACCTGTTAGGTACCGTATTGATTTTAAAATCCTTTTGCTGGCCTATAAATCTCTGCACAATCTGGCACCTCAGTATTTGACTGACTTATTAATCCCCTACACACCACGTCGCAATCTGCGCTCCTCACAGAGTGGTCTTTTGGTTGTTCCGAAGACACGGCTTCATACGTGGGGTGACCGAGCATTTTCCGTCTATGCTCCTAAACTCTGGAATTCGCTCCCGGCCGACATCAGGGAAGCAAACCCACTAGTGACTTTTAAATCTCGTCTTAAAACACTTTATTTTAGGATTGCTTTTACTTGAACTTGATTTTATGTGTTTATTTAAAAAAAAAAAAAATTATTGTATCTACATTGTGTTTATTCAATTGCTGTTATGCTTGTCTGTAAAGCGCTTTGAAAAAGCTACTTTTAAAGGCCCTATACAAAATAAATATATTATTATTATTATTATATGAACAAACCCTCTCTCGATTTTCTCTCTCTCTCTCTCTAGCATTGGCAGCGCTCTTCGGGGTCCTGTACCTGTATGGCCGGTATCTGTACTTCCATGGCTATGCGGAGTCAGCTCAGGGCAGGTAAAGCGCGGTGTGTGGTCAGTAATGTTGGTGTGTGTGTGTGTGTGTTCACCGGTCTCTGTCCTCCGCTAGACTGGAGCCGCTGTACTTCAGTGCTAAGATGCAGTGGGCTCTGATCGCTCAGTCTGGGCTCGGTGTCGTCTGCTCCCTCACACACGCCTATCTGGGACTGGACCTGATGCACTCCTTCACTCATCTACTGGGCCTGACTGAACACACATGAACAACACGCAGCAATATTAAACTAATATCATCACGTTTACATATCAAATATAGGATGTTAATTAGTGTTTTTTTTCTGATGAGAATGTCAAATAGTGGAAGTATACATCTTACAGGAGAATTGTCATGTTTTTGTATATCCTAAATACAATTAAACATTTCTTTTGTATAATTTTACACAAATTACAACAAATTATAACACGTTTTCTTCATGCATCACATATTTACTCTCAAGCTTTTTACTGACAATGTTGTCTAACAAGGTAAATGAGAAGATGGATGGATGGATGGATGGATGGATGGATGGATGGATGGATGGATGGATGGATGGATGGATGGATGATAGATTGATGGATGGATGGATGATAGATTGATGGATGGATGGATGGATGGATAGATGGATGGATGGATGATAGATGGATGGATGGATGATAGATTGATTGATGGATGGATGGATGATAGATTGATGGATGATAGATTGATGGATGGATGGGTGGATGGATGGATGATGGATGGATGATAGATGGATGGATGATAGATTGATGGATGGATGGGTGGATGGATGGATGATGGATGGATGGATGGATGCATGGATGATGGATGGATGGATGGATGCATGGATGATAGATTGATGGATGGATGGATGGATGCATGGATGATAGATTGATGGATGGATGGATGGATGGATGGTAGATTGATGGATGGATGGATGATAGATTGATGGATGGATGGATGATAGATTGATGGATGGATGATAGATTGATGGATGGATGATAGATTGATGGATGGATGGATGGATGGATGATGGATGGATGGATGGATGGATGATAGATTGATGGATGGATGGATGGATAGATAGATAATAAATAGATTGATGGACAGATGGATGTTAAATACATGATATAAAAAGTTTAAATCGGTTACTACAAAATATATGTCAAGACTCAACTATTTCCCATAAGCATCTAATCTCAATATATTTTGATGAATATTTGTTCTCTGTGTTTGTTTAAAGGCATGTATTTCTACTCTGCTTGTGTCGTAACGTGTCCCGTGGAGATCAAGGGGAGGTGGTAGATAGGCTCAGGACTCAGATATCATCCAAAGAGGATTTTTATTAAATGCCAGTGGAGAAGTAGGGGTGAACATATTCACAGTGATGTGTCAAAGAAAAGATTACAAAATTAAACCAAAATAAATGCAAACTTTGATGTATCAACAAACAAAGGAAAACAAATTGCTACAGGCAGCAAGATCTTCATGAATACATTCAGCAATATGACCCCATCTTTACCATCCAAGGTTCAGTTAAGACTGTCTTATATAGCCGTGGGCAGGCTCATTACACTCAAGACCGTACCAACTGCAGAGCAATCAATGCCAAAAACCTCTGTAGCCTAAACATATAACCATTTAACATCCAAAAAGAATTAAAATAAACTCATTCAGCAACCTAAACTAAATGTAAACACCATAAGACATTTCTCCATGCCTACATTACCACGGGTTAAGTTACCTTCCCTATTAATAGCAATGGTTTAACCCGACACAAGAAAAAGGGAAGCTGTGGTCCCGCCCACTCTTTTGAGGAGTCACAGGAACAGGAAATGGTGAGTAGACAGCATGTGGGGTGACTGTTTGCAACGTGGGAATCAATACAGGTTTGAAATAATAAATAACAAAAATGCATAACTACAACTTGTCTCTGAGTGGTTAATGAGAAATAACAAAGGGAAACTATAGTAGACATAACATGTGGTGATGAACGCTGATATGTGCACCTACAGCATATCTTAAACTTATTATTAATGAATGTTATAGAATAATGAACCTAAGGGACTGAACCATAGTCAACAGAAACTCAAAACCATAAATAACAAATGTAAAGAAACCCAAGCCCATAAACAGTTTGTAATGACTTCGAGCAGACTTGCCGGACTTCGGTAATGACTTGCATTTGTAAACCGTAAAGACTAGAATGTTGTTTGACAGACTTCACACAAAAATCTCTAAATCCTCAAGTGTTTGACTGAATCGTTCTGCATATGTGGACAGTATTTTGCATGTTTGACCGCTAGGGGGCGCTACAGCTGAGTAGATCAGTGTCTGTCAGTAAAGACTAGATCAATGTGAATACTTTATTCCCTGCTGCTAGTGTTTGATGAAACATCATAAAGCAGAGTCACTGGAGGCTGTATTGAGCTGAAGGACATCTGCCCACATATGGAAACCCTTGAATGAGGCTTTGCTTCTGTACATCAGCGCCACAGAATCACTCAAACTACCATTCCTGGTGGGGAAAACTGTGTTAAAGACTATAGGACCAAATTTAAATAAGCTTTGTAATTTCAAAATTGGATTTTCTCCCTTTAAAAAAATGAAGCTGAAGTATACGCTCTGACGCTAACCAGTTTGGACCGGAGCTGCATGAAATGACTTTAGAAATTAGTCTAGGAAAAAATGTATTAGCTATTGTCTTGATTTCGTGTCACAATAAACGTTACAAAAAAACACTCAAATGCACAGACACCATGAGGGCATTACTGGACTATTGCCCGGCTATCTTTGATTTTGTCTGCCTTCTAAACTTCTAACTCTCTCGCATTTTTGAACAAAAAGCTGCATTTTCTCAAAGACTGTCTAGATCGGATTCAGATCGATGATCAAAACACCGATGAAGTAGATCGAGTCCATCAACCCCCTTATAGCTTCAGTCGTGTCCTCTTCATGGGTGTTGTGATTAGCAGTATCAAGGTAATCAGTCACTCTCAGGAATCATACTGTAGCACTGATGAGTTAAGGACTGTAGTGAACGGAGAAAATGATAGGACCTCGAGGGAACAAACAAAGTCCCTGAACCGTCTCGGCGGCCTCCTGACGCGCTGAGGCCGCAGTTGCCCTTCTTGTGTAACTGAAGCCGGGCTATATATGAATGCGAGCTCAAGAACTGGTGTGGCTGTATGTGGGTCTGCCAGAGGACTGGAAGTGCTCGACTGGGGTCCTGGTCCATCCTCCGGGGTTGGCACATCTGTAGAGGAGGCCAGTGCTGCGGCTGTTCCTCTATAAGGTGCCAATCTCAAGTCTCTGTGCACTGCCACCTTCCTACCCCTCGGGGCAACTGAACTCGCTAAACAACTTCTCCGATTCTCTCCAGAACACTGCACGGCCCAACCCACTGGGGGTCCAGTTTAGGGCACCTGCCCTTCTTTCCCTCAGGGCTGTACACCCACACCAGCTCTCCCGCTGTGAAATGCCGCCCTTTTGCTTTTAGGTTGCTTTTAATTTCGCTTCTGCCAGGTCTCTGCTTTTAACAACTGCTTCCTTGCAAAATTATGAGCGGCGTCCAATGAGTCCTGAAGCTTTTTAGCATACTCAGGGCCCGAGGGCACAGCAGGCGCATCAGATGGCCTCCTGAAAGCCATTTCCCCAGGTGTCCTGATCTCCCGCCCCAACATCAAAAGGGCGGGTGTGCAAGAGGTCGAGTCTTGCACAGCGGATCGGCACCCCATTAGGATAAATGGCAAGTGCGTATCCCAATCTCCCATGGCCACTTCCTCCCACCGAGGTCACTGCTGTGTTTAACCCTAACCCTTGCAGCCGCCTCCAGTCCTCTACTCCCACTGTCCCCACCGTCAAACACCCCGGCTTATCACCATGCTTACAAACCACATAAGCCCCACTGGCATCCGGGTCCTCCAGCTCTCTTTCCCTGGCTTCTCTTTTGTCACAGTACCGACAAGAGAAAGATCGTCTGCATTTGTATGGCCTGAACCTGGACGATGTACTACTCTCATGTTGTATGCCTGAAGTTCCTCAATCCAGCGTGCTAGCTGGCCCTCTGGCTCTTCTCATTATCCATTGGAGAGCTGAATGATCAGTGCGTACAGTGAAAGGTAGCCCGCACAGGTAATACTCAAAGTGTCGGACTCCAAAATCACTGCAACAAGTTACTGTCTGGTGACACAGAATCTACGTTCGGCCTTGTTGAATGCTTTGCTGTAGAAGGCCAGAACTCGCTCTCGCCCAACCCCTGCCTGAGAGAGAACCCATACCCACATTTCTGGCATCTGTATCCAGAATGAAGGGCAGTGCCAGGTCAGGAGGGACCAATACAGGGGGTGTGACCAGAGTCTCTTTCAGGGCAGCAAAAGCACACACTGAATTTGACTTGACTTTAAGCGCATTATTGGGACCATCTCTGAGGAAAGCTAGGTGAGATTTTGATACAGCAAGAGAGAAGACATTGATGACATGCTTTTCGTTTATTTGGCAATAAAGAATGTGTATATCTACAGGAACTTATGTGCCTCTTTAGCACACAAAGATTGAAATTAACTTGCATTTATCAAACTGCCAACTTCAGTGTAGCTCTTACAAAACTTTTATCTTTTAAAAGAAAAAGAGCGAAACTCTGAAAGCTCTGTCTTTTAAATAAGTCAAAATACGTTAAACATAATTTAACGATATGGCCCATCCATCTGTAGTGAGAGCCACGTGGGCTGTGTCGGACAATTCTTTGTCAATTTCTCCTCGTGTCTCGTCATACAGTTTTGTAATTACAGTGGTGCTGAAGTGTCGGCGGGAGGGAATATTATACCGCGGCTCGAGTACTTGCATCAGCTGACGAAATCCTTCACACTCAATCACGCGGTACGGTTGCATATCTTTTGCTATAAACATCCCCAGTGCTTTAGTCATGGCTATTGGCCTGTCCAACTTATCACTGAGAGGTTGCTTAAATGCTGAGGACAGTAGAAGTTGTTTCCTAACTGGCTCTCTCCAGCTTACGCTGTCTACCGATACATTGGCATGATGTCTTCTAGAGGTGGGGAAAAAAATCGATATTGCAATATATTGTTGTGCTCTCTGTCGCAATAAATAATCGATACACTAACGCCCAATATCGATATTTTATTACAACACAAAATGATTAATTTACCCGTTCTCAGTGTCACTGTCACTACCCAATATCTACCATTCTGTTTGCGGGGGGCGCTGTTCGAGTAAATAGGGGTAAAGTGGCGCAAACAGCGGCCGATGAAGAACACAAGTAAAGGCGGGCGTACACGGTGCGAGTTCGGACACTCGGGAGGTCGTGACTGAGATATTGCACACATTGAGAGTCAGTTAAACTGATAATCACGTCAAAGCAGCTGGTACACGGCACGACTGTCCTGCACAAATTTTATCCCGAGCAGGCGGCAATCACGTGAGCATTCGCGCTAAACACAGAGACCGGAGCTTTCAATGTTGCAGGCAATAGCTTCAGATAGAACAATTACAGAATGTGTGTGCAAATGATTTGTTGAAAAGCAGAGAACAGTAGCCATTCCGTTCAACATAAAAAACAAGAGAGAGAGAGAGAGAGAGAGAGAGAGAGAGCGTGTGTGTGTGTGTGTGACAGTGTATGCGCACGCTGTATGGTTGGTGCCACTGAGGTATAGCCCCATATGGATATCGTCAAGGCAGTGAGTTATTATGCAAATGCATATTTCTTTGTACAATGTTGGAAATGTTGGCATTAATAAATGCATACAATTTCCTTATTTCCTTATCCTTTTTCTTTTCAGGCACATATATCGAGATAATTAGTTGATGAAATTTCTTCCAATATATTGAATATCGTAAATATCGCGAATCGTGATATCATATCGTGGACCACATATCGCCACAGAATTTAATCGTGAGGTACCTGTATCGTCCCACCCCTAGTGTCTTCTCAGATGAACTGTTATATTAGAAGTGTTGCCATTCGCATATTGAATGCATTTTGCACAATGCTTGCACACAGTCGCAGTTCTATCTATTGTTTTATTTCCGTTGTCATCATAGGTAACATGAAATCCAAAATGTTCCCACACACCGGACTTACACGACACTGGCGCATCCTCCAACTCCGAGCAGCCTTCCTTATCTCTCCCACTTGCCATTTCTACACGTGACGTGACCTGCAGCACTCCACACTCCACTTTTACTGTCTATATGTATGTCCACACGCCTCTTATTTCACGCGAAAAGGAAACACACTGTCACATACGGGCACGAGCTACATTGCGTATGCGTCGAACCGTGCGACGCACACACGCTCCGAGCAAGTGAACCGAACGGTTCGGATGTTTTTTCATGTACCGTGCCACCCCTAACATCAACGTTACTTTCAGTGGACATGACAACCGCAGGACCCCCGGAGCAGGCCATCTCTCAGGTCTAAGTGGCTACCTGCACTTCTAAGGAAGTCCAGACCAAGAATACAAGGGTCCTGGACTGCAGCCATCCACACTGAACGACGTAATGTCTTTCCCCCTATAGTCAGCCCCACCACACCTTTACCCTTCATTGGCGCCAGTTCACCCGTCACTGTGCGTAGTCGGACAGTGGGGGGATCCAGACTGCATTGGCCGGAACTACCTCTGGTCTTATAACTGTCACAGTTGATCCCGTATCCACCAATGCTAAACATGGAACCCCCTCCACCATAATTGGCACATGACAAAAATCACTAACACATGTTCGTCCCACCACAACCACTCCTTTGGCCCACATTCACCCTCCCCAACAGCCCTTGATCATCTTCCCCTTGACCATCTCTTGAGACTCCTGCTGGTGATGACTTATATTGGAGATGAGTGTTGGGGATGATCATGCGGACCCCGTCACATTTCCCTGGTTACTGGCCGGCTTAGGACACTGAAAAACTAAATGTCCAGTCTGCCCACAACCCCAACAAATCCTTGGCCGTGTGCAGGGGCGTTGATCAGGTTGCAGTGCCACAACTAAAATTAATTCCGTAATCTCGGAAACCCAGGCTGGCCTTCGCTTAGCCCCTCCCCCACGTCAGTAGACCTCACCGACACAGATTTGCGCTGTCTCTCGTCCGGCATTCAAGTTCCCCAAACAAGCTCCCTCTCCAAGGCATCCTGCAGGGTTTGAGGGTGGGCTAGTTGTGTTTGTCTACGGAGCTTCACAGGGGTAAGACCCTGTATGAATTGGTCTTTCGCAAGCTCCCCTTGAACTGACGGTGGCATGTGGGCAGGGGTGGGCGATATGGAAAAAATATCATATTACGATTTTTTCAGGAAATATCACGATTCACGATTTTATCATGATTCTTTTTCATGTTGCTTTTTAAGACTATTTTGTAAATTACTGAGCCGCAATACAGAAAAACGTATATCTCCATTTAAAAAATATAGCCCTACAAGGTAACAAAACATAAAAGGGGGAAAAAAAATTACTGAAATGACTTTAATGTGGACTGAGATCAATTCTAATACGCAGCTAAAACGCTGGTGTGGACGGAGATCGTATTCGTTTTAATTCTCCATTTCTAAACTAAAACACAGTAGTGTGGATGAGATAAGGAAGGACTTAGAGATAAGGAAGATGATCTTGGAACTGCAGATGTACTTGCACCACCTGAGGTTTTCAAAAAGCTGGCAAGTGATTTCTTTACTCTCTTCTGCGGTGTTTGTTCTGCGTCAGGGCTCTGTGATGTGGAGGCAGATGTAGGCTGTTGACTCCAGCTCAGATACAGCTCTGGCTTGCATTCCCTCTAACTTGTCGCAGTCAATGTATTGGGTTTTGAACCTGGGATCAACAAGCGAAGCCATATCCAACAGGTTATCAGTGGTGGGATCCTGATATTTGTCAGTGAGGTAATTCAGAATTGTTTTCTTCATTGTTTTTGTTAGTTCTGTGTCATCATCATTCAGGCTCAAGATGTTGACTTTCGACAGGTGAAACACTGGCTTTACGTAGGACACACTCACATAGTCCTCAGCGGAGAGTGCATCAGTAAAGTCTCTCAGTGCCTTTTTCACAGACTCCATCACATCAATGTCTTCCGGTCTGCCTTCAGGACCTGCGAAATGGCCTTTTCCCGGTCAAGCACACTCTCAATCATGTTGAGTCTGCAACCCCATCGTGTAGGGGATTCAGTGATGAGCTTCTGTTGAGGAAGTTTCAGCTCAGTTTGAGCATTATTTAATTCCCTCTTTTTCTTCCAACTGAAAGAGAATGTACTGACGATAGATGTTATGCGTTTAACTCGAGGGTCTTGGGCACTTTTTTCAAAAATTGTCACGACACACACACAGGAAAAGGTAAGGTCCAGGCGCAGTATTTATTAGGGAAAATCCGTACTCACAACCAGTCCAGGCAGGGGTCAAAACCATATAAGCAATCCATAAACGATAACAAAACAAGACCGGGCAAGAAACAGACATCCAGAAGTGGTGGGACATATAGCTAACAAGGACTCTGTGATAAACATAGAAACAACCAGGGTATATACACACAGAACTAACAGGGAACTACACTGCGACCAAAATGGTCGCATAATTGACCTTTTGAAATGCCATTGCGACCCTAATTTTTAATGGGTCGCAAATGTATCACTGATGATTTTTGTTCCTACCTTATGTTTTAGGCAATATGCTATGATTTACTATGAGCATTTATTAAAACAGAAATGTGTATTTTAAGAATACGTTTTATAACGTGCTCTGAGCATTCAACACAAAGTTGGCTTCAGCCCCGCGACTTATAAAGTAATCGGGTTGATGTGCGCGTTTATATGTCACACGTTTCCCGCTGTTCGCGCATAACCATTCTCCTCTATTGGTTCTTTATTTGTTTTAAACAGCAGACGTAATATTAATCCGTCTCTGGTCATGATTTGGAGACATTGAGCATTGAACCGTTTTGCCGTGCTGCTTATAGCCTATTTATCACGCAGTAAAAATGCCCCTCCCCGCGGCCAAAACCAGTCGTCTGTGGATGAGAATCCAAAACAATTAGTGGGACGTTGTCCTGCTTCACTTCACAGGCGCTGAGTGAAATGAGAATTTTAGAATGACGGGACACTCATTTATATGACCCTTTATTCAACAGGAAGAACAGCTCGTTCCGCGCGTCATACGTCATTGTACATGCGCGGTCCTTTCAGTTTCGGTTTTCAATCCGATCAAGTGTTGACATGTTCTCTCGATCGCATTACAAAAGGAATAAACCACCCCTTTCAATCCGATCGAAATTGCATTCGGATCGAGCTCAACCCGATCGATTAAGGTGTTTACATGAAGATTTTTTTAGTCCGATTGAGCCGTCAATCCGATTATAAGTGTCCATCTAAATTGAAGCTTCACAATGACAGTATGAAGCACGCGAAATGTATAGACCGGTACATATCCCGTGACGCAGCAGCACTCCCTACTGCATTTCGGCTGAAGCTAACCAAGCAAGTGAGGAATCTGAATTGATAATTAAGTTCAATGTAGCTTATAATATAGCCTTATTTGTGGCTTATATTTCACTTAATTGTGAAGTAGACATGCATTTTTATTTTTTTATTTTTAATAGCCTACTGAATAGTCAATAGCTGCTGAAAATCTATTATTATATTAATTTATGGATTATATTTATTTTATTTTACAAGTTCAGGAGTCTGCCCATCTGTGGCAACCATAGCATGTTGAAATCCAAAATAAACAAATTTTGCACATTATTGTGTACTGTATTTTCTATTGCAGTAAATCTATCCCAACCAATGTTAAAGAAAACAAGGCGGCATGTGGTTTAAAAGATGGAATGTAAAATAAAAAGCACATCTGTATGCAATACAGTTTCATTATTGTTCATTATTATCCAGAGCGGCTTACTATAAATAATTTGTGCGACCAAATCATGTTTTGCGCCAGTAACTGAAAAAGTTAGTAGCGCAAGTGCCACCAGTGGAAAAGGTTAGTGTAGTTCCCTGACTAACAATGATTAACAGGGAACAGCTGGGAACAATGACGGGGAACAGCTGAGTGCAATGAACAGTGATAAGTGCAGACAAGGATTGTGGGGAATGCAGTTCATAATGTGACAGACACCGTGGGGGACGAGGACCTCTAGTGGATACACGGGGAAACACAAACCAGACACTGTGACAAAACTAAAATAAAAAGTGAAATTTATTGATTAGATTTAACTAAATTTTAATTCACGAAGGTTTATATTTTTCAATTGTAATATTTTATTGAAACCAAACAAATTGTGCTACAATATTTTTATTTCATATACAAAACATTTAAATATAATAATCCAATTTATATTGTAAACTAGTCTCATCATTTTACTCTGTTCAGTGTTCCTAATATACCCTAATTACTAAATATATAGTATTACAAACAAACTTCTAAATGCCAGTGACAATATTTTATTTTTAGTTTCACTCACCAATAGCTAGGTGAAGTCTGTGCCCTCACCATGGTAGCCCCACTGTCAGTGGTCATGCAGGTCATGTTCGCTTCTATCAGTCCCCAACATGCAAGCGCTTCCCTAAGGCCTTGTCCTATGAGCTCTCCCGTGTTGTTTCTAGACATGCACTGCACAACTTCCAGTCATCAATGACATTAATTTAGTTTTCATGTGGATCATATTCATATCCTTGGCCGGGTAAAATGTCACTGCATCAGTTACATCTTTCCAGCGCTTACTTGTCCTGTCATAGAGTTCCCTTCTCAAATACCTCCTTCGCTAGAGTTGTTTGTTTTAGCCTTGTAACGCTAGCCTCTGGCTGCCGCGGTGATGTACCTGATGCAGTCGCGCGGGGTCCCCTCACAATTTGACTGTCAGCATATTCTTTAGGGTGTTTTCTTTTGGGGTGGTTAAAAAGATTTGTTGTGTTGGCATCCGACGAGCGAATCTTATCATTGCAACATTTGTAAATAACTGTTGTGTGCACCGTGTCTGTTATAGAGAATCCAAACCATTTCCATATTACCGATGTTAAAAAAAAATTAGGGATCAACTCCTCTGTGTTTTCATCCATCGTCCCAGCGTTGCTAAATCTCACGAGCAAGTTTATGATCCTGTTAACACGCCGACATCTAGCCTCGCATCGCATGTTATGGACTAGTTGCACGTGGCCGCCATGTTTGTTTTCCGAACAGCGAGTGTGCGGTTAGACACTTCCGGTTTCGCATTACGCCCGGTGCAGGGAGCCGGAGAAAGCCGAAAATGTCCTCTTATAGTTGTTTATAGAATCAATTATTTAACTTAAAATACTACCAAGATCCATATTACTATCACACGAGCCAATGGCAATTAAATGCACGGATGCTTAGTCAGATTAAATATAACTGTTCACGAACAGAAGATTGTATTGGACTCATGCTGCATACGCAATGACAATTATGCCAACTGTAAATATAGTTACAACCAGTGTTGGGGTAGTTACTCAAAAAAAGTAACTAGTTACTAGTTACTAGTTACTTCTGTAAATTGTAATGAGATTACTTTACTAGTTACTGCATTTGAAAAGTAACTTCACTACTTATTACTTTACTTTCCCGTTTCTTAATTTACCGTGTAGATACATGGACAAACATCATAGCCCTATCATCATTTAGCCTGCATGTCCGCATAGTGTTTATAAATGTAGCCGATAAAAATGGCATGTAAAACCATATAAAATAACTATCCCTGTCTGCACAAAGAAATATGCCTCACTGTAAAATCTACAAACAACAGGATTATGTCCGTGGTGGTAGACACATGATCAGGGCTGGACAGAGATAAACATTGTATTTTATTTTGACGGAAACTGCAAAACTGAAACTTTCTTCTCCATCTGTATTTTGACCATAGACCGTATATAAGAGATTTTGACAGATACACTGACACTGCACGCTCGCTCAAAGCCCAAGGGGGGAGGCGTTTAAAGATGTGATTGGGCCAGTCCAGTGTCAATCAAGAAAATAACCAATGGGCCAATCTACGTGTTTCATGGGCCGGTCTGTCAGAAAAAAAACGAATGCTGACTTTTTTTAACCAATGCATTACACCAGCACTTACCCAGCGCCGCCAATTAAGCAAAACAAAACGAATGGGCCGCCGATGTACGAGTTTTATGAGCCGTTAAGACAAACGAACAAAAAAGTTTTAGATGCATCGGATCGGCCCAAAAAGCCGTGAATCTCCCGGTAGTCCCGATGTCCAGTACTTGCCTGCCAGGGCATAGAGTGAATTTCTGGCAAAAAATTTTGTCCTTTCGAGCAATAAACTGAAAGTAATGTGAATATCGCCACTGGCCGAAACTCGCGTCTCCGTCTCCATCTCCATTCCTCTCTGTCCTTCGCACCAGCAGCTACGTCACTCAAATCGATCTCTATGGCAACGGTGCCCAGGCAAGCACACACACACAGGCATGCACGCACCACTTCGACAGATCAGAGCTTTACACACTTTAAAACACGGCTTGGGTAACGCAGGAAAGCGCGTTCCTATAGTCAAGTAAAGTAGTATAGTTACTGATATTTTTAGTGTAATGCGTTACTTTACTTCGTTACCCAAAAAAGTAATATCGTTACTGTAATCCGTTATTTTGTAACTCGTTACCCCCAACACTGGTTACAACTACGATTAGAGTTGTTAAATAAAATACCCCGTGAACATTCACACGTTTGCCCTGTGATAGGCTACAATTTATTTCCATAAATACTATTTTCTCAATTTTGTGTATATATTTTCACTTACTTACATCAATTGCTCGATCAATATTATCATCACATATTTTACATTTACATTTTTAACTGTAGGTAACGTTACCACAAAAATGTACTATAAGTTTGTGTATATTTTACACGTATTAAAATACTGTGCTGCTTATAAACACCAGACAGATAATGATTTATGAAACAGATGCTCTTTACTCATCTCACTTGCACAGAATAAATGCAGTAATAGAAAGCATAGAAACTCACAGGTGAAATACACAGAAAATTATATGCATTTAAAAATGTGGTCGGGTTGAAGTCATCGCTCCGGATCTTCGGCATCCACTCAGCCCGTACCGCAGCGTCAGCGGGGAATGCATGAAGCTGACTTTGTTGTAACGTGACGAAACGGTACATATAACGGCACACAACAGTGAAGTGCTGAGGCGGTCACCCTCCGAAAGGCAAGTCGCCTCTCTTGAATCCTAAAAACACTCATTGTGAAAAATGATCTCTCTAGTAATGGAACTCGGTCGCTGTTGTCTCTTGCTCTCGCTGTCTCCCGCTCGCTGTCAGATCACCGGAAGTACTGGCCCGCACACTCAGGGTTCCAACGTCAACGGTCGCCATTTTGTGGACGGAGCGAATTACGTAGTTGAAAAGCCATAGATCTGCATCGGATAGAACGTGCAGGGTTGCCAACTCTCACGCATCTGGCGTGACTCTCACGCTTTCAGCATCAATCTCACGCTCTCACGCACAGGCAAGAAATGTCACGCCAAAATCCATTTTTCTCCCCCTCTCAATACGTTCGTTTTCTATTGATGACTATAGACGAGACCACAGTGTATTAATGACAGGAGAGGAGCCCACAGCTGTAACATCTGCCGACAACGTTCTCACAGCAGTATTCTCTGATCGTTGATTCGCTGAAAACCTTTGCACCTGATACGTCAGTTGCGTGTGAGAAGTTCAGAGATAGTTCGGAGCATAGGTTCGGAGTCGGAGCCGCTGATGCGCGTTTGAAAGTTTGCATGACAATTAAGGTAAGCAGTTAATAAAATAATGTGCCTTGTCAGTACAGACGTAGCCTTGCCTAATCAGTCTGTGTGCCGAGAGTACCGTTGTCCGAGAGCGCGCTCGACAGTGCGCGAGTGAGATCGAGTGTGTCCGACCATAATATAGTCATCAATTTAATATACATTTCCGCATTAGGATCATCTCTGTAGTCTATTGGTATAATCTGCAGCGTTTTAATTCGTTTACATGGTTATAAAATAAAACTCCAAAATAACCTGCAGGGAACGTTCAAAGAAAACATCTTTGTTTGACCGGTTGTGAACACAACAAACACGACTAGAAGTTGGCTAATAACCTCTGATGATGACGTTCTCCTTTAAGGTTATAAAAATAAAACCCCAAGATATTATTATTATTATTGGTAGGCTACATTGTTCAGTATTATATTGAGAGCACTTTTTTGTGTATACAATGTTTTATAATAATAATTTGTTCTATTTAGTGTCCATTGCATTCATTTAAAATATTTAATATTGGAGCTGTTTTTTTTTTAAGTAACGCAATAGTTACTTTCCCTGGTAATTAGTTACTTTTGTAATGATGTAATTCAATTACTAACTCTGTGAGAAGTAACTCTAATTACTTTTTTAAAGTAACTTACCCAACATTGCTCAAATGCGGATGCTAAGCGAACCTTTTCAGTTATTGACCTAAACAAGACTGACACCAGGAACAGACTGTCACTTGATCGCACCCTGTCATCAATGACAATGAGCAGCCTTGAACCCTGCTTCAGATACGAGCTCCTGCAGAGGCAGTGAAGCAGGCCAAACTGCCACTGTGGCACAACAGGCCTAATGTTTGAAACGTGTGTTGTGGTTTTCTGGGGAGGTGGAGTAACTATTATGTGTCCCTTTTGTTTTGAGATTTCTTATTGTTTTGATGTTGATGTTTAACATGTTTGTTATTTAATCACCTCTATCTTTATTTTTTATAGTGCAATCAATAAATTAATTGTACATTTTGAAAAAGCGTTTCCATTCTATTAGATTTTTTATATATATTTTTTATGTATAAATCAGGGTTTATACTAAGTAAACAAGGACTGACATTTTTTAAATTAGGTTTAGGGTTACCAAAAAATTTCTCCGCTCGTGCGCACTGAAATTTTGCAGAGTCTCACTCCAGCCAAAGTCCCGAAGTTGGCAACCCTGTTGTAGCACGATACAACGATATTTCCAAAAAAGTGAATCGTGGAGACATTTTAATTGTGTCTATCTTCAGGGTTGAGCAGTAACAAACACTTAAGAGACACCTGTGAGACACAGCCAATTCAAGAGCTTTGCGGAAGTAGTAATTTATTCGTTACTATGACTGTCGTGCTCGTGCTATCGAGTTGATCATAATAACTTGGGTGTTGAGCGTCGTCTTCCACGTGAAACGGAGCTGAACCATTGACGTGTTAAAACACACATTACTACTTAACCACATGCATGGATTGCCATAGTAACACATTGCTTTCACCTCCCCTCGGCCAGTACAGCAGATTCCGCCATATTAGTTGCCTGGGTTACGGTCGTGCACGTAAGTGTGGGGCGGAGCTATCAAATTAGGGGCGAGATCTTTTTGGGGTAGGGGCGTGTTTGTTTTGGTGATTTCAAATATCAACATTGGCAGTAGTGTTTTTCAAAAACTACTGATCCCACCTTTAACAGTTTTAATGCTCTTCTATTAACGTGAACACCTGTGTGGCCGATGCTCGTGCCTCACAGTCCAGCGAACCTCCAACTTCTGGAACTCTTTTCCCCAGATCCCCCCACTCGTTCCTCAGAAGAACAGCCCACGCCTTAAAGCCCCACACAACCAGAACACATAACACATGGAAGAACATACACACACCTAGATCACACATGATATAGAACATCAACAGCCTTTAGACTTGCTACAGTATAGTAGTAACTCCTTTTATTTTTTAACTGCTATATGAACTCACTTAACCATGACTATTTCACTGTATTACATTCTTCGGTAACACTTTAAAATATGGATCCTTCGTTAATGAATAACTACACAGGAACAAATGAGTAACACAATGTTAACAATCTAGTAACTACAGTTACTCACAGTAACTACTCTGATTAACGAATTAGTAATTAATAGCACACAGATTTAAGTGGTAGTTCACTATTAACTAATCAATAACTACTATTTTTCAATACTTCCCAGAGAAATAATGAAAAAAATTCACAATTCATGCAAAACTTAATAACTAATGCAGGAAAAATGACTAGCACTAGATTAACATTACTGCTAGATACTGTACACTAATTATAAATATGTAATAGCGTAGCAGACTTATGATTTGGGAAAGCTGTCAATAATTAGCCGATGCACTGCTGTCTTTTAGAGAACTATTCATAAACTAAATCATTTTTAAGAATTGTTTTTATAAATGCACTTGTCTGGAACACTTACCCTGTGGCCGATTTTCCGGCATTCCTCTGGACTGGCTTTGAACAACTAGACTCCTCATGGTGAGCACTGGAACATACTGAGTCATCAGCCATCCAAATACCAGTTATCTTATTATTTCATCATCATCATCATCATCAGTCGAGCTGGGCTAGAGGTCGACAAGAGGTTTCCCTCCTTTCGGTTTCTTTTGCCTAGGCGCGGCAAAAAGACAGTTCCATTGTTTCCGGTTCTTTGCTAACTCGCTGATTTCCTTTTCGCTGAGAGTGATCATGCTTTTGTCGATGATGTGGCGTGATATTTGTTCGCGGTACGTTGTTCGTGGTGCCCCGCGCCTGTTTGTTGGTTTGATCTGCGACTCATATAAGATGAAACGTTTAACCGGTTCGTCTTCTGCCATTCGAATGCAGTGGCCTGTGAACTTAAGCTGGCGATTATTTAACCTACCTCTCAAAAGTGTTTTTATGTATGTCTCTTTGCTCATATGTATATATATATATAAATATGTGTGTGTATATATCCTGTGAATGATTAGATGATTCTACCCTTTCGGGTTGGCTCTTCATTAGTAACTACAGCATGGGATCATGATGCTCAATGGGAAAGTCAGCGACTGCTTGTGCTGCTAAAACTAGGTGTGCATGCACGAGCTTCAGCCAGACTGATGTTGACATGTTCAGTAAAGCTGGAGATGGAGGTAATGGTGAACATGTGTCCGTTTATAAGAGGAACTGAAGGAAATAATCGAGGCTTTCACGTTGCATGAGAGAGAGCAGTGCACATCTGTGTGACCGTGCCACTGACTGGAGCCGCGTGGCATCATCGTGCTGTGATGAAGTGTAGTTCTAGTGTAATGATGAATTGTGTCTACTGGTCAGCTGACGATAGCAGACGCCCCTCAGATCAAGATCAACGTGATCACGAATTTTAATGATAAAATATGCCAATTAGAAATTAATTTGCCAAGTCCGTTGTCTTCCTAATATGAATATTAAAGAGTTAGTTCACCCAAGAATGAAAATTCTGTCAGTTACTCACCCATGTTGTTCTAACCCCGTAACACGCGTCCTAACCAGACACGCAACGCCATAAAATTCCAGCAACAAATAATGTCTGTCCACACTAGACGAGATGCGACTGCGAGATGCGTCGAAATCAATCAAAACCCACAGCCAATCAGAACAGCGTGTGGGCGGGCTCTCGTGGCGAGTGCACAGCCAATCAGAACAGCGTATGGGCGGAGTCTCGCGGCGAGTGCACAGCCAATCAGAACAGCGTGTGGGCGGAGTCTCGCGGCGAGTGCACAGCCAATCAGAACAGCGTGTGGGCGGAGTCTCGCGGCGAGTGCACAGCACCAGACAGTAATCCTGACGACGCTCGCAAGACAATGGATAAGTACATAATCAAATTCATAAATATTACACCAACATTATTCAAATACATAGGCTACTGAGTGACTTCTCAGTAAAAAAAATCTTTGTCAAAGAATACACTTGTTTGTTCACAGTTTGAACGTTCTTGTTTCCATTTGTTTAATCTCAAGATCTGAGGTGAATTCTCCAGTGTTGCTTTTACAGCTCAAAGCTGGAGCACTAAATGATATTCACAGTCACATGACACGCTTTTAACATTAAATAAAGCACATAAACAGCGCCTGAGATTATCATCGCCACACTTTGTGTTTGTTGTTCCAGCGCGACGACGTCACAGAAAAATAGAAACCGTTTCTAAAGTAGAGTCGTCGCGTGTCGCGGCCTGTTAGCACAACAACTCTGATTAACATGGAAAAGACCAGGTCCAGAAAAGTTAGTAAAAACGTAAAATAGTCCAAGTGACTACAGTGGCTCAACCTTAAAGCCCATGTTGCAGGTTAACCACCACTGTCGATTAATGGGTACATAAATCACTCAAGATATGTATATCATTTTTAAAATGTCTCAAAAATGGTCTTAAATACCCGTTTTTTACGTTTTTGGTATTAACGTTTTCAACATAATTGCGTATTACGTGACGTCACGAACGCGCATCACAGAACAGAGCAAGGCGAGCGCTTTTGCTTATAAAACTTAAACTTTTTTATTTATTTGTGAAATGACGATGGTTTCGCTAGATAAGACCCGTATTCATCGTCTGGTGTCGTTTAAAGCCCGTTGAAGCGGCGCTGACACTGTCATCTGGACCTTG
>NC_136887.1:2492325-2514825 GCF_949152265.1 Phoxinus phoxinus
AAAATTATATTGAACAAAGACAGTCTCAAAAACACGGTGTGAAATCGCTGGTGTTTCTGATGTCACACACTACCTTGTAACCAATCAGATCAACGTGTGATCGTCAACCAGTGGATCTCTGAGTGAGTGGAGGCGGGGCTCATTTGCATATTCATAGAACCGCGAATACTAAATGAGGCAAGGGTGTCGAGTTACATTCAAGATATTTTAAGACGTGAATCATTTTTTTCAAGGAAAAAACATTTAAATATGTCATTTTGGTGATCAAAGATGAGTGGATAAAATGATTGATTACAGGGGGACTTTAAAAAATGGTGCGGAAAGCAAAAGCTTTTATAATTTTTTCATCTGCGTCTATTGCAAATCACTCCGTTTTTACTTATTTTCCGGCCTAAGCTTTTCCGGGTCAGTACATCTACCTTGGCGAAAATGTGACCTTGGGTAAAAAAAACCCAGTCACGAGTCGCACGGGTATATTTGTGCCAATAGCAAAGAATACATTGTATAGGTCAAAATTATCCATTTTTCTTTTATGCCAAAAATCATTAGGATATTAAGTAAAGATGTTCCATGAAGATATTTAGTAAGTTTCCTACCGTAAATATATAAAACATGTATTTTTGTGAGTGAATGCAGCACAATCGTGAACATAAATGTACAACTTTAAAGGAGATTTTCTCAATGTTTACATTTTTTTGCTCCTCAGATTCCAGATTTTCAATTTCAATCTCAATTTCATAAAATTTACCCATGTAACTGGTTTTGCGGTCCAGGGTCACATAAAGTGTAAAATATGTCAGATATGGGATCATTTTAGATGTAAGTTGTCAAAAAATTTGATACAGTCAACAAGCATCAGTGTAAATGTGTCCGACTCTTCAGAAGCCGTGCATCCGAACACCCGAACAGGACAGTGTGTGTCTGACCTTGAATAGGTGGTAAAGGTTTCCCGTGTCTCTCAGGAACCCGCTCTCGGTATGGTAGCGCAGGACTGCAGAAGACGTCCAGTTGCTCAGCTGCTCATCATTGGGAATGTGCCACACGGACACGTCCTGAGCAGAGATGTCGTAGTAGCCTGGATTCTGTGGGATTCGACAGCATTCGGGCATCAGATTATCAGTCACAGACTCGGTCTCAGTGGAGTCAATGATGTGGGGACTGGGTGGTGTTCTAGACCTCCTGAAGTCTACGATGATGTCTTTGGCTTTGCTATTATCCATACACTGAATGGGATGATGTAGGGGAGAGCGGGACACACACTAACGCGGGGCTAGTTGTCACACACTTGTTTAAATTGTTTAATTATTATTATGTTTTGAACTATGCTGTATAGCTGTGTTTGTCAAACTCAAACTTTTTAATTATAAAAAAAAAAACATTTTATATTGAAAAAGTCAATAATTGTATTTTTTTTGACAAAATATTTTAGTTTGTCTAGTATATTTTTTTCATTAGATCATTTTAATCTGTCATATGGTCATGTTATAATGTACCTCACCTATGGGGCATGTTGTCACATTCACTTCCATTCTTTCGGGGGTAAATCAAGAAAAAAGTATACACTGTATTAATGAAATAAAACCACATAATTGTACTAGACGTGTGTCCCAGACAGCAACATAGTGTCGGCCCAGATCCGGCCCAGATGTGGAATCCATGTGTGCCGGATGTGTGCCGGATGTGTGCCAACTCTATGTTGCTGTCTGGGGGGAAATTAATGTGGGAAAAATAAATACTCTGAACCTTAAGTAGGTTTACACAAACGGAGAAAGTGTAAAAGTGTTCGGTCTCCCGTACCTTGTAGTCGTCGCTGGTGGACCCCTCTGCGGTGCCGAAGGTGTGTGTGTTGGCCCATGACCCGTCTCCTTCGGGCCGGTGCTGGTCATTCCCCTGCTGGCTGGACCAGCGGTCTCCAGAAGTGCACTTTCCTCTGATGTTGTTCTCATGAACGCTGGCCACCAGAGTCCACCCGCCTCCCGCTGAGCTCATGTCACAGAACGCCTGGTAATACGTGCCGCTCGCTGTGCTCAAGATGTACATGCCGTCTGACGAAACACAGCAGATCACACTTCCAGAACGTGCGTTATGATGCTACGTGATTGGCTTTAACACATTCTGTCAACTATAAGTAATGTTGCACCAACATGTCTGCTAACTCTGTTAGTGTTAGTAGAGTATTAGTAGAGTGTTAATATAGTTTTAGTAGACTGGAAGTAGAGTGTTAGTAGAGTGTTAGTAGACTGGTAGTATAGTGTTAGTATAGTATTAGTAGACTGGTAGTAGAGTGTTAGTAGAGTATTAGTAGAGTGTTAGACTTGTAGTAGAGTGTTCGTAGAGTATTAGTAGAGTGTTAGACTTGTAGTAGAGTGTTAGTAGAGTATTAGTAGACTGGTAGTAGAGTGTTAGTAGATTGTTAAAAGAGTATTAGTAGAGTGTTAGACTTGTAGTAGAGTGTTAGTAGAGTATTAGTAGACTGGTAGTAGAGTGTTAGTAGACTGGTAGTAGAGTGTTAGTAGAGTGTTAGACTTGTAGTAGAGTGTTCGTAGAGTATTAGTAGAGTGTTAGTAGACTGGTAGTAGAGTGTTAGTAGAGTATTAGTAGACTGGTATTAGAGTGTTAGTAGAGTATTAGTAGACTGGTAGTAGAGTGTTAGTAGACTGGTAGTAGATTGTTAAAAGAGTATTAGTAGACTTGTAGTAGAGTGTTAGTAGAGTGGTAGTAAAGTGTTAGTAGAGTATTAGTAGACTGGTAATAGAGTATTAGTAGACTGGTAGTAGAGTGTTAGTAGAGTGTTAGACTTGTAGTAGAGTGTTCGTAGACTGGCAGTAGACTGGTAGTAGAGTGTTAAACTTGTAGTAGAGTGTTCGTAGAGTATTAGTAGAGTGTTAGTAGACTGGTAGTAGAGTGTTAGTAGAGTATTAGTAGACTGGTAGTAGAGTGTTAGTAGACTGGTAGTAGAGTGTTAGTAGATTGTTAAAAGAGTATTAGTAGACTTGTAGTAGAGTGTTAGTAGAGTGCTTGTAGAGTGTTAGTAGAGTATTAGTAGACTGGTAGTAGAGTGTTAGTAGACTGGTAGTAGATTGTTAAAAGAGTATTAGTAGACTTGTAGTAGAGTGTTAGTAGAGTGCTTGTAGAGTGTTAGTAGAGTATTAGTAGACTGGTAGTAGAGTGTTAGTAGAGTGGTAGTAGAGTATTAGCAGACTGGTAGTAGTGTTAGTAGAGTGTTAGCAGACTGTTAGTAGAGTACAAGTAGACTGGTAGTATAGTATTAATAGAGTGTTAGTAGAGTCTTAGTAGAGTATTAGTAGACTGGTAGTAGGGCGGTAGTAGAGTGTTTGTAGAGTGTTAGTAGACGTGTAGTAGAGTGTTAGTAGACTGGTAGTAGAGTGTTAGTAGAGTGTTAGCAGACTGTTAGTAGAGTACAAGTAGACTGGTAGTATAGTATTAATAGAGTGTTAGTAGAGTCTTAGTAGAGTATTAGTAGACTGGTAGTAGGGCGGTAGTAGAGTGTTTGTAGAGTGTTAGTAGACTTGTAGTAGAGTGTTAGTAGACTGGAAGTAGAGTATTATTAGACTGATAGTAGACTTGTATTAGAGTGTTAGTAGAATGTTAGTAGAGTGTTAGTAGAGTATTAGTAGACTGGTAGTAGAATGTTAGTAGACTGGTATTAGAGTATTAGTAGACTGGTAATAGAGTGTTAGTAGACTGGTAGTAGAATGTTAGTAGACTGGTATTAGAGTATTAGTAGACTGGTAATAGAGTGTTAGTAGACTGGTAGTAGAGGGTTTGTAGAGTGTTAGTAGACTGGTAAGGTTAGAATAAGTAGACTTGTAGTTGCAAAGTTACTTATGGATGTTGGAGGACCACAATAAAGAGTTAGCAGATATTAAGCAGACAGTCTACTAATACTCTAATGAGAGTTAGTTAAAAGTGTGTCTGAATGTTTGACTGGTAGCATATTTGAGTTTTTCAGAATGGTTTTAAAAATGCAACTTTGAGTGAAGTATAAGAGAGATGTGGACAGCACTCACCCTGTGTGACGCCGTGTTTGTCTCGGATCTCCAGGCAGCTTCGAGCGAGAGTCCTCAGCCTCGCGTGATACTTGCCCAGCTCTGGGTTGATGTAGGTGCCGTTGATAATAATCGGCTTCGGGCTGATAGCGGCTCCCAAAACTGCAGACAACAAGACAGAGATATGATGACCACCTCGTCTATGAACTAATCTGCCCAGACAGCAAAATGGTATCGGCTCAGATCCGGGCCACATCCGGGCCGTGTGGAATCCGGGCCGACAGACACTATGTTGCGGTCTGGGTGTGTTCACAGTCAAATGAGTTAAGTGTAGCTCCACATTTCAGAATAATTCCACATCACACTTGCAAAAAATGCTGTTTCCAGTCCAAATATCCATTCTTAAATCAAGATGCATTTACTAAAGTAGTAAAATGCAATACGATATTATGTCTTGTTTTCTGGGGAAATTAATGAACATTAAAGGTACAATATGTAAGAATTTTTTAATAAAATATCTAAAAATCACTTATATTTCTTGCAGTTGTGTACTTACAATATCCCAAAAGTCTCCAAATATTTTTTATTTCATTTAATGTTGATCTAGCTTACTAAGCTGCTAGTTCCATATAGCAAACGAACTAACACATAGAATAACATTATAACTCAACACATGCAGTTTAGTGTGATAGCGTAACGTTAGAGCGAGTGAACAGCGCTGCGTTTCCTCACAAGTTTAATTCGTCTAATAAACTGTCCTGTGCGAGTATAATTCAGCAGTTGCGGGTAGTTGGGTAGAATTAATCCTTTTTCCTTTATATCCGCGGGACTCGCGTGTGATATCTGTCTATTATTAGCACTCGCGATCTTCATATCACTGTAATCTTAAAAAACATCAATGTTTTCACTCATCCATTAACATTATTAGATCCATCAGCTGACAGCAAGTCCCAGCATTCAGCTCGTCACTGCGTCATCAACCTACGCCTGTGTTATTGTAGCGGTGATTTTTTTTACATATTGTAGCTTTAAGGGAGTTTTTGCTTAAAACACGCAAAATTATCTGCCAATGGGGTCAGAAAAATAATCTTGTTTCTGTTTGAATTAAGACTATTTTTTTTCTTACCCCATTGGCAGATAATTTAGCTTTTTTTTTTTGGCAACAACTCACATAACTTTGATTAATTTCCCTAAAAAACAAAACAATATATTTTACTCATCTAGTAAATGCATCTTGATTTAAGAATGTTTAGATATTTGGAGACGAGAAAAGGACTGAGTTGGAGCATGTGTTGCGGTGTGGTCCGCTCACCGGTGTGCTGGACGTGCAGAAGGCACATCAGGACTGAAGCGCAGCGCAGCATAGTGTTGAGTTCAGCTCTCCGTCTCGTCTGAGGAACACTTCTGTCCGGCAGCTTTTATCCTCACGGCCTGATTGTGCAACACCAGCTCATGTGTAATCATTAAACACAGTAAAGCCATCGGGGAAATGCCCAGCACTGACACACCGATACATCAGCATAGGCTGTTTACTCTTTCTGCAACTTATCAGTTTGTTATTGAACATTACATCCCATATTTATGTGCTTTCATCACAACACATTACGGGAAAGTGCATGTATTTGTGAAAGTGATGAATGCATTGGATCAAAAAGTGAGATGATGTTCTAATAAATGGTCAATGAATTGGCTTTATTCAGGTCAAAAATATTATTTAACATCTCAAAATTAACCTATTAATTAATTCAAACAAAACTTGTTAGTACGTGAAGCACTTTTTACTGTGAATGTTTCTTCTGTTGCTTTGTTTTTCTCTTTTATTTCTCTATTGCCCACTTGCACATGTTACACTGGAGCGTGTGCTGAACGCTGTGCTTGTGCAGGATTAAAACTGTGACCAGCCGGACGTTTGCCTGCACGAGTGAACCCAACCAAGGCCAATGTCCACTGCAGTGCTGCTGTCCGTCAGTATCGGCTTCATTTCCCAATCGCTGATAATCTGCGGAATTCCCAAAAGCAGAGCCTTCCTGAGTGCTCCGGGGAATCACCACATTTGGCAATAATTCACAATGAAGGACAGATGCACTTTTATGATGATAGATACACTTTTATGATGGACAGATGCACTTTTATGATGGACAGATGCACTTTTATGATGGACAGATGCACTTTTATGATGATAGATACACTTTTATGATGGACAGATGCACTTTTATGATGATAGATACACTTTTATGATGGACAGATGCACTTTTATGATGGACAGATGCACTTTTATGATGGACAGATGCACTTTTATGATGATAGATGCACTTTTATGATGGACAGATGCACTTTTATGATGGACAGATGCACTTTTATGATGGACAGATGCACTTTTATGATGGACAGATGCACTTTTATGATGGATAGATGCACTTTTATGATGGACAGATGCACTTTTATGATGGACAGATGCACTTTTATGATGGACAGATGCACTTTTATGATGGACAGATGCACTTTTATGATGGACAGATGCACTTTTATGATGATAGATACACTTTTATGATGGACAGATGCACTTTTATGATGGACAGATGCACTTTTATGATGATAGATACACTTTTATGATGGACAGATGCACTTTTATGATGATAGATACACTTTTATGATGGACAGATGCACTTTTATGATGATAGATGAACTTTTATGATGGACAGATGCACTTTTATGATGGACAGATGCACTTTTATGATGGACAGATGCACTTTTATGATGGATAGATGCACTTTTATGATGGACAGATGCACTTTTATGATGGACAGATGCACTTTTATGATGGACAGATGCACTTTTATGATGGACAGATGCACTTTTATGATGGACAGATGCACTTTTATGATGATAGATACACTTTTATGATGGACAGATGCACTTTTATGATGGACAGATGCACTTTTATGATGATAGATACACTTTTATGATGGACAGATGCACTTTTATGATGATAGATACACTTTTATGATGGACAGATGCACTTTTATGATGATAGATGAACTTTTATGATGGACAGATGCACTTTTATGATGGACAGATGCACTTTTATGATGGATAGATCATGCACTTTTATGATGGACAGATGCACTTTTATGATGGACAGATGCACTTTTATGATGGACAGATGCACTTTTATGATGGATAGATGCACTTTTATGATGGACAGATGCACTTTTATGATGGACAGATGCACTTTTATGATGGACAGATGCACTTTTATGATGGACAGATGCACTTTTATGATGGACAGATGCACTTTTATGATGATAGATACACTTTTATGATGGACAGATGCACTTTTATGATGGACAGATGCACTTTTATGATGGATAGATGCACTTTTATGATGGACAGATGCACTTTTATGATGGATAGATGCACTTTTATGATGATAGATACACTTTTATGATGGACAGATGCACTTTTATGATGGACAGATGCACTTTTATGATGATAGATACACTTTTATGATGGACAGATGCACTTTTATGATGGACAGATGCACTTTTATGATGGATAGATGCACTTTTATGATGGATAGATGCACTTTTATGATGGACAGATGCACTTTTATGATGGATAGATGCACTTTTATGATGATAGATACACTTTTATGATGGACAGATGCACTTTTATGATGGACAGATGCACTTTTATGATGATAGATACACTTTTATGATGGACAGATGCACTTTTATGATGATAGATACACTTTTATGATGGACAGATGCACTTTTATGATGGACAGATGCACTTTTATGATGATAGATACACTTTTATGATGGACAGATGCACTTTTATGATGGACAGATGCACTTTTATGATGATAGATACACTTTTATGATGGACAGATGCACTTTTATGATGGACAGATGCACTTTTATGATGATAGATACACTTTTATGATGGACAGATGCACTTTTATGATGATAGATACACTTTTATGATGGACAGATGCACTTTTATGATGGACAGATGCACTTTTATGATGGACAGATGCACTTTTATGATGATAGATACACTTTTATGATGGACAGATGCACTTTTATGATGATAGATACACTTTTATGATGGACAGATGCACTTTTATGATGGACAGATGCACTTTTATGATGGACAGATGCACTTTTATGATGATAGATACACTTTTATGATGGACAGATGCACTTTTATGATGATAGATGCACTTTTATGATGGACAGATGCACTTTTATGATGGACAGATGCACTTTTATGATGGACAGATGCACTTTTATGATGGACAGATGCACTTTTATGATGGACAGATGCACTTTTATGATGGATAGATGCACTTTTATGATGGACAGATGCACTTTTATGATGGACAGATGCACTTTTATGATGGACAGATGCACTTTTATGATGATAGATACACTTTTATGATGGACAGATGCACTTTTATGATGATAGATACACTTTTATGATGGACAGATGCACTTTTATGATGGACAGATGCACTTTTATGATGATAGATACACTTTTATGATGGACAGATGCACTTTTATGATGATAGATGAACTTTTATGATGGACAGATGCACTTTTATGATGGACAGATGCACTTTTATGATGGATAGATCATGCACTTTTATGATGGACAGATGCACTTTTATGATGGATAGATCATGCACTTTTATGATGGACAGATGCACTTTTATGATGGATAGATGCACTTTTATGATGGATAGATGCACTTTTATGATGGACAGATGCACTTTTATGATGGATAGATGCACTTTTATGATGATAGATACACTTTTATGATGGACAGATGCACTTTTATGATGGACAGATGCACTTTTATGATGATAGATACACTTTTATGATGGACAGATGCACTTTTATGATGGACAGATGCACTTTTATGATGATAGATACACTTTTATGATGGACAGATGCACTTTTATGATGGACAGATGCACTTTTATGATGATAGATACACTTTTATGATGGACAGATGCACTTTTATGATGATAGATACACTTTTATGATGGACAGATGCACTTTTATGATGGACAGATGCACTTTTATGATGATAGATACACTTTTATGATGGACAGATGCACTTTTATGATGGACAGATGCACTTTTATGATGATAGATACACTTTTATGATGGACAGATGCACTTTTATGATGGACAGATGCACTTTTATGATGATAGATACACTTTTATGATGGACAGATGCACTTTTATGATGATAGATACACTTTTATGATGGACAGATGCACTTTTATGATGGACAGATGCACTTTTATGATGATAGATACACTTTTATGATGGACAGATGCACTTTTATGATGGACAGATGCACTTTTATGATGATAGATACACTTTTATGATGGACAGATGCACTTTTATGATGGACAGATGCACTTTTATGATGATAGATACACTTTTATGATGGACAGATGCACTTTTATGATGGATAGATGCACTTTTATGATGGATAGATGCACTTTTATGATGGATAGATTCACTTTTATGATGGATAGATTCACTTTTATGATGATAGATGAACTTTTATGATGGACAGATGCACTTTTATGATGGACAGATGCACTTTTATGATGGATAGATGCACTTTTATGATGGATAGATGCACTTTTATGATGGACAGATGCACTTTTATGATGGATAGATGCACTTTTATGATGATAGATACACTTTTATGATGGATAGATGCACTTTTATGATGATAGATGAACTTTTATGATGGACAGATGCACTTTTATGATGATAGATGAACTTTTATGATGGATAGATGCACTTTTATGATGGACAGATGCACTTTTATGATGGACAGATGCACTTTTATGATGATAGATGCACTTTTATGATGGATAGATGCACTTTTATGATGGATAGATGCACTTTTATGATGGACAGATGCACTTTTATGATGATATATGCACTTTTATGATGGATAGATGCACTTTTATGATGATATATGCACTTTTATGATGATATATGCACTTTTATGATGGATAGATGCACTTTTATGATGGACAGATGCACTTTTATGATGGATAGATGCACTTTTATGATGGATAGATGCACTTTTATGATGGATAGATGCACTTTTATGATGAATAGATGCACTTTTATGATGGATAGATGCACTTTTATGATGGACAGATGCACTTTTATGATGATATATGCACTTTTATTATGAATAGATGCACTTTTATGATGGACAGATGCACTTTTATGATGAATAGATGCACTTTTATGATGGATAGATGCACTTTTATGATGGACAGATGCACTTTTATGATGGATAGATGCACTTTTATGATGAATAGATGCACTTTTATGATGGATAGATGCACTTTTATGATGGATAGATGCACTTTTATGATGGACATATGCACTTTTATGATGGATAGATGCACTTTTATGATGGATAGATGCACTTTTATGATGGACAGATGCACTTTTATGATGGATAGATGCACTTTTATGATGAATAGATGCACTTTTATGATGGATAGATGCACTTTTATGATGGATAGATGCACTTTTATGATGGACATATGCACTTTTATGATGGATAGATGCACTTTTATGATGGATAGATGCACTTTTATGATGGATAGATGCACTTTTATGATGGACAGATGCACTTTTATGATGGATAGATGCACTTTTATGATGGACAGATGCACTTTTATGATGGACAGATGCACTTTTATGATGGACAGATGCACTTTTATGATGGACAGATGCACTTTTATGATGGACAGATGTACTTTTATGATGGACAGATGCACTTTTATGATGATAGATGCACTTTTATGATGGATAGATGGACTTCCAAAAACACATTTACTGCCATTATAAATCTTGGAAGATCCAGGACATTTTTAATAGAACTCTGATTGTTTTGAAAGAAGAATGTCATGTACACCTAGGATGACTTGAGGGTGAGTAAATGGATGGGTGAACTATCCCTTTAAACCAGCATAAATCTGTCTTTATGTCTCTGTCTGGTGATCACATATCCTGTCTTGGTTCCTGGCCCTTGTCTTAAAATGAACACCCAGAACACACACTCCACCTGTCAGACACACGTCATCCTCACTGCTTCTCTGCGCACGGATCGGCCACGACAGGCCTGTGTCTCGGCTCTGTCCTCGGGTGAGTCTGAATCACGGCTCTTGTCTCGACAGGCTCCTGAACACACGAGGTGTGTGTGGAGATCCTCAGTCTCTCTTCACCCTCAGACGGGACGTAAAGGCCAGCAGACGCTCGCAGAAAACATTGCCTTTAGGACTGAAAGAGTTCAGATGCTTATAATATAATGAGGATAATGAGAGTAAAGCAGGCTTGAAGTCCAAGACAGAGTCCGAGCTAAACCGACTGACCAGATTAGATGAAGTTACTAAAGTGTTTCTAAGAAATTACCAGCATTTTCTGTGTTTGAGAGGTCGTTGCCACCCAGACGGCAACACAGTGTCGGTCCAGATCCGGCACACATGGATTGCACACGGCCCAGATGTGGGCCGACACTATGTTGCTGTCTGGTCAGGGAGTTCTGTATGTGCAAGAGCATTGCTAATGTGGTTATTACAGTCGGTGTTAAATCCATGTTGGTAAATGTTGTAAATGCATGTTAGATCTTACCGCGAGTGATCATCCACGCAACACACACATCTCATCAGCAACCCATGCACTGCCCTACATTATGTTTCACTTCATTACATTTCGGATGTACGCCAAAATCCAGAGGACAAGATCTGTTGCTTATCCCGCTTCATCTCAACATGGGGTGGTGGTTATTAAAGTCATGGAGAGAGTCATGCCGTGTCCATATACCCACACCTGCGGTCTTGGCCACTTGAGTCAGTGCCCAAGACTTTTTAAAGACTTAAAATGCCAAAGTGCCCTTAATGGACACTAAACCTAAAAGCTTCTGAGGGGTGTTCGAGGCTAAGCGTATCCCATCATGCATTGTGTTCAGGAACTCGAAATCGTGAGATGTCGAGGAAACCCTTCCACTGTCATTTAAATTAATTAGATGCATATAATTTGGTAGTAAAAACAAAGTGTTGCACGTGTTATTGGTGTAAAGATGAGTGCGGTGTGTGTAAGCCTGTTTTGTACATTTACAACTGTTTTTATCACTTGATTAGAAGCAGCACACTTTTACATGTGTGTCTTCTGTTAGTTACACAGCGACTACTGAACACACATGTAGAAGTTTATTTTAAATTGCAAAGTATTGAAAATATAATAAATAAAAGCTCTGTAAACACTCGCAGTTTTTGCAAGACAATAAGTATGTGCCATCGAGTGATCAAAAGTTCTACACACACTTGCAGTCTTTACGCCTGAACACTTGGGCCAAATAGAGGAAACACGACATGCAAGTAGACGAGTGGTCAAGAGCACTGTGTGTGTGTGTGTGTGTGTGTGTGGGGGGGGGGGGGGGGGTCATGAGTTATGACCCGTTGACCCGTTCTGTCTGCTGTCTCTCCATTTGTATGCGCAATGTTTTCATCAATGCCTGAAGACTTTTCCTCTGGTAAAAGAGTGAATGAGAGAGAAGTGTTTTCTACTTCATAATCTGTGTTCATGCACATCTTGTTGCCAGAGATGTTTGACACAGAACAGCAAGAGAGACAAACTGTTACATCTTTAGTCAAATTAGTGCTCAATAGTTTAGGAGGCAATAAGAGTCTCTAATGTGCCCATGTTCCTCATGCAGACACACACACATGATGGAAACAGACTCCTCTCTCAGTCGAATCCTCTATAGCCCAACTTTCAGTCTCTCTGCTGTCTGTTCTTCATCTCTCTCTCTCCATCTCTCTCTCTCTCCCTCTCTCTCTCTCTCTCTCCATCTCTCTCTCTCTCTCTCTCTCTCTCTCTCCCTCTCTCTCTCTCTCTCTCTCTCTCTCTCTCTCCCTCTCTCTCTCTCTCTCTCTCTCCATCTCTCTCTCTCCATCTCTCTCTCTCTCTCTCTCTCTCCCTCTCTCTCTCTCTCTCTCTCTCTCTCTCTCTCTCTCTCTCTCTCAGAGATGAGACTTTGTGATATAGTTCAACAGAATGCATCACTTTTTCTAAACCTTGTATTCATGTGGTTGTCATTTGTAACTCTTTTAATCTGTCTTTTAAAGTCTTTTCTTCTTTGTTGTGAGACACTTGTGTGCAGCGTGTTTGTCAGATGGACACGATTGGTCTGAATATCCATCTGGAGATAAGAGTCTGTCAGGAATGTGTTGTGAGATGGTTTGGCATTCCTTCTCCCAGTCCTCAGATGAGACTGACCTCGAGCCACTGACACCGGTGTTTATGTGCGTCTTCAGCGCTTCCTCTCCGTCCGCCGAGAGCATCAACAGCATCAGCATTCACCGGTTTACTGTCACACACACTGTTTACACCGTACAATGATGTTTAGCTCCTCGCCCCAGTGTGATAAGAGGAGGGGAAGCGGGGGAGGCTCATGAAACACACACACACACACACACACACACACACACACAGAATGTGTCTGGACTGTGGTCTAATTTAATTCACGTATGCCATGTTGAAGAAAACCTCAGCATCGCAATGTGGCGGCCAGATTCAGGACATACTGGGACTTTGTGTTTTTGTGCACTTCATATGGAAAAACGACAGTAATTGCATTGGGTTTCTGTACACATGCATGTGTGGTATTTTGAAAGAAAAACCGAGTGAGAAACACTTCTCTCTTTTTAGCTTTCTAGAATGTACATGTCCTGAAGAAAATGTGTAGTGGTGCTTGCAGTGGCAAAACTCGCCACTCGGTTGCGAGAGTTTGGTACATGATTGCATACGAGCCAACAACCATGTCTGTACGATGTTCTGCTGCTGAGATATGGCTTATTCATGTTGTTCAGGTGGTTGCTAAGGTGTTCTGGGCGGTTGCTAGGGTATTCTGGGTGGTTGCTAGGCAGTTGCTTAGGTGTTCTGGGTGGTTGCTATGGTGTTGCTAGGTGGTTACTAGGTATCCTGGGTGGTTGCTAAGTTATTCTGGGGGGTTTCTAGGCAGTTGATATGGTATTCTGGGTGGTTGCTAGGGCATTGCTCACCATTCACACAATTATTACCGGAAAATAGATCCTTATGTGTAAACCTTGCAAAAACATGTCCAGGTCATATTTCACCACAAAATCAAGAGAAAAATAATACACTCTAAACAACGCTGAGTTGTTTTTACCCACATTTGGGTTAAATATGGATAAACCCAAATGTTGGGTTAAAAATGTAATTTAAAATTTTAACCCAACCTCAACTTTCACTTGTACATTTTTAATTACATTTTTAACCCAACATTTGGGTTTGTCCATATTTGACCCAAATTTGGGTTGAAACAACCCAGCATTTTTTTTTGAGTGTATACATGTTTAACATTAATAATATTTTAAAACGAGTATAGAATAGTTGAAATGAAAACCTGTATGCATTTTTTCATGGAACGCACAGCAAAAATAAATAAATACACCGACTCTAAAGCTTTTCTATAATACTCATGCCATGCCATAGCTTTGTGTGTGGAAAAGACAACAACTGTTCTAAGTTCACCGTAAACCAAGGCTTCACGGGGCTTATTGCTTTAATATACATCTCCTTTGTGACCTGCAGAGAGAGAGTGAAGGGGACTCAGGTTGCAGGAACCCGTGTGGAGGAACATGAGTGTGCTTTATACACCGCCCAAATGGAGTTAATTAGAAATTGGAGAGAGGATTATGTGTGAAAGCAAAGCCCTGTTTATTTAAGAGATAGACCCTGATCACATGCGGTGACCTCTGACCCCTGAGAAACACATGCACACCAGTAGGAATAACTCTCCACAGCCCAGTTCATAAGCATCAGATCACACATAAACATCCAATCCTGTGATCTCTTTGAACAGGGCAAGGCTATCGCGTCTGTTATCACGCCGCTGGGTTATCACTCTGGGAAAAGCTTTTATTGGCTCCAGGTAATGGGATAGTTTATGTTAGGAGACCCCCATGTAGAGGGGAAGTGGGGTCTGCGCTCTCCCCGTTCCCCATCCTCTTTTCATTGGCCACAAGCCTTCAATAACACATATTATTCTCTTGCTTGTACAACCAAAACCACTGGGAGACGTTTGAAATTACATATGCGAATGGTAGCAGTTAACCAAATAGGTATTGTGAACTAAAAACATTTTTTTACATGCATTAATCTAGAACAATGTCTTGATATTTAGTTAAATGCATTAGTATATAAATAATTATTTAATTTAAAAAAAGGGGGATTAGGCTAACACTCGCATTTTTTTTTATCAAATATTTTCTTTCCAGTACAAATTATATGCAGCATTCAAATGAACGAGTAAGATTGAAGTAAAACATGAACATACATTTTAGTATTTGGTTTGGTATGTCTGTCCATGTTTTGTAATAAAGACAGACTTTGCAAAGGTATACCAAGACAAAAAATACATTCCCCAACTCCCAGACATTTCACAAAAAAACATCAAATTGAAGCATAAATCCGTTTTAAAAAAAAAAGTCTAGCACTAAAGGTTGTTGGAGTGTGTCATAGGAGTGACTATCTGGGTTTATGATAACAGCAACAGGTTCTGGACTTCACATCAGCACTCTCAGAGTTCAGATCCAGGCCTTGTTTTTGTTTTCAGGGCCCCTGAGGGTCTCACCTTAGGTTTGCTTCAACACCGATGACAGATTCCAGACACTACGACTCTTATTGTGTTTATCTAGACCGTTTGGAAAAGGAGTAAAGTCAGATGTGTGAAGAGCTAGAGGCAGTGAATGAAAGAAGTGGGATCATGTTTCGTTAAAAGCCCACCGTTGACTCCAGACTGGTTGCTGCAGACGGGTGGAGTTAAGCAGCACCGTACACTCCTCCCTCGATGTCTGTCAGTGACTCGCAGGCCGTTCCCCCTCGACGAGCATCCCGGTCCCACAGCTCCTCACTTCAGTCCTGAGCCGGGAAGCTGCAGCTGTGTGTGAGTGAGTAGTGCTTTAGAATCACATTGATTTGGCTTAAGCTTTATTTAAAAATCAGAAGGGTCTGAACATAATCTTTTATGAAAGTGGTTTTGTTGTGTGAATAGTGATCAATATTTTATTGATAGTTTATTGTTTAATATTTTTATTAAGTAACATGTCCGTTGATATCAGTTAAACTTAGCTTTACTGGTAACACTTCTATAAAAGTTGTAACTCTAAAGTTAGATTATTTTCTCATTTTTGTGACTTTTATATTCTCTTTAAATTGTCATTTATAGAGTACCTGGTTGTGGTGGTACTGTTTTAATCAGAAATTATTTTTAAAGCATTTTTCTTCTTTTTAGTATTTCTTTTCAACCATAGAGTAGGTGTATAGGTAGGCTATATAGGTTTTTTAATATCTTTTGTGAATTGTAGATGTCTTGTGATGCATTAGAATGCCTATCTAGGTGCTTAGCACATCTGACTTCACGTAAAAAGAAATAGGAAACCTCACACACAGTCATGCTCCAGGTTTTGCTCCTTCTGGCAGCTCTTATTGAGTGTCCACCCTGTTACGCCCACAATGTGGGCTCCGCTCCCCTCATTATCCAATATCGTGTCTGGGAAGAACAGCCCTCAGGGACTAGGGTGGGTCGCCTGCTGGATGACCTACGTGAGCGTGGGGTGACAGGGTCACTGGAAAACTTCCGGGTCGTGCCGCACGGACACGCCCCACCGGTCACAGTTGCTTTAAGGGATGGTACCGTGTCAACACTAGGCCGGCTGGACCGCGAGGAGCTATGCTCGGGTGAAGAACTTTGTCAACTGGCCTTCAGTGTGCTCTACAGAAAGGGTGGTGCTATGCATTTCCTCTCAGTTCATGTGGAGGTGATGGACCTTAATGACCACAGCCCAGTCTTTCCCAGTCTTGTGCAGGAGGTGGAGATCTCGGAGACGGCCTCACTAAAAATGCGCATTCCTCTGGACCGTGCTGTAGATCCAGATTCGGGACCGAACGGCTTGCAGACTTACTCCCTGTCTTCCAACCTGCACTTTGCTCTGGATGTCCGAACCTCTGGAGGAGCCAAGCAGGCCGAATTAGTGGTCATCAAAGAATTAGACAGGGAGTTGCAGCCATCTTTAGAATTGGTTCTGACAGCCTGGGACAAAGGAAACCCACCAAAATCAGGCAGCACAAAAGTTATAGTCACGATTCTCGACTCCAACGACAATAGCCCTGTATTTGAGGAGGCCCCAACAGTTATTGAGCTAGCAGAAGACACAGTCCGTGGGACGATAGTCATAAATCTCCGTGCTACAGACCCTGATCAAGGTGCTAATGGAGAGGTTGAGTACTCCCTTAGTAAACATGTCCCACTGGAAGTGCAAAGACTATTTAGCATCCATCCCAAAACAGGTGCTTTGACTTTACAAGGCCCTTTAGATTTTGAAGAAAAGAATGTGTATGAAGTAGACATTCAAGCTCGAGATCTGGGGCCCAATGCTAACCCATCCCACCACAAGTTGCAGGTCAAATTGCGAGATGTCAACGATAATGCTCCCCGGATACACATAACATGGAATCCACAAAATTCCCCTGTTGCAACAGTCTCAGAAGGAGCACCAAATGAAGCTTTCCTTGCACTTGTGATGGTATCTGATGCCGATTCTGGGGCAAACGGGCAGTTACGTGTCCAAATTCTGAGTGGATCTGGCCCCTTCAGACTCAAACAAATCCATGGAGACAATTACATGATTGTAACCAATGATACTCTGGATCGGGAGAGACAAATGGAATATAACCTTACTCTTCTAGCGCAAGACAGTGGTGATCCTTCTCTGTCCTGCATCAAGCACATGACTGTCCATGTTTTGGATGAAAACGATAACGCACCAATGTTTACCAAAAGTCACTACCGGAGTATCCTCAAAGAGAACAACACACCTGGTTTCCATTTCTTGACTGTGGAGGCACATGATGATGACCTGGACCTCAGTGGAAGGGTATCATTCTCCATTAAAGAGTCAAATGAACTGGGGACACCAACCGCATTTTTCTCTGTCCACCCCAGCAGTGGGGCTGTAACTGTCCAGCAATCATTAGACTATGAGGAATCCCGTTCCTACTCATTTATTGTTGAGGCTGTAGATCAAGGATACCCACCAAAGACCAGTAGTGCAGCAGTGCTGGTTGAGGTGCAGGACGCTAATGACAATTACCCCATAATCCATGAGCCACCTCCCAAGAAGGGAGTTGCATTGCTAAATGTCCCAGTGAATGTGGACAAAGGGGAGATTGTGACTGAACTTGGAGATAAAGCCCTGGAGGATAACTTCCACAAACCAAGAAATTACTCTTCCCTCAATAAACCCGAAGGTTTTCTGGCCACTACCATTCGGGCCAGTGATCCAGATTCTGGTCTCAATGGAAGACTCAGTTTTAGAATAACAGACGGCAACCCTTCTAACATATTTTTTCTTGACAAAGCTTCTGGGCAGCTCTACGTGAACACATCTAATGCCACAGAATTGATTGGCAGAACTTTTAAGCTGGACATAGCGGTATCTGATATGGGAACACCTATGCTTACCACAAGAACCACTTTGGAAGTAACTTTCATCAACTTTCGTGACCACCTGAAGAACTTGTCTCGCGATAACCAGGCCAAGTACAGTTTTACAATGCTTTTGGCCATTTGCCTTGGATCAACCTGCCTGGTGTTATTTCTAGCCATTGCTTTGGCCAAGACGTTCTGTCATCCTGACAAACGGGATAACCGTGCTTACAACTGTAGGCAAGCTGAGTCAACTTACACCCGTCACCCACGACGGCCTCAAAAGCACATTCGCAAGACTGACATCCAGTTGGTACCGGCGCTTCGGGGTCGTACAGAAACCCCACAAGAAGATAAAGCTGAGGCAGTGTCATCTACATCACCCTTAGTGGAAAAAACGAATCCACAGGGCCAATTTACCCTTACACCAACTCTTGCTCGCATGACTCAAAATCAAGCTCATATGGAAATGGATGGGAACCCACCACTCACTCAAAGCAAGATACTCAGAAAGCCTGGAAGCATAGAGTGGAACGGGACACTTCCCTATAACCCAGGAACACCCTATCGAACCCTGCAAAAGACCAGAAATTCTTCCTCCTCTTCTTTCGCAAACTCACAGACCAGCACACTTAGACGAAACAAAAATGACGAAGTCAAGCCCATGAACATGGACCCCTCACAAACAATGGCTTCAGTTCCTAGTAATCAGGCCACATTACGGAGACCAAAGACCACAGAAAGAAGAGGACGAATGGAAGAGTCAGACCACAGGCAGATCCTGAGGAATCTTGTTCGGCTCTCTATGGCGGCCTTTGCAGAAAACGGCTCTATTGAACTGTCCTCTGCCTCACCGGAGGTGCAAGTAAGATAATTTGTCCTCTTCTTTTTTTTTTTTTTACTATTTTAACATTTCAGATATGAAAATGCATCCTACTTTGAAGGCTATTTCAAGGCACTCCAGTTCATATAAGCTCAAGTAGATGATAGTTTTCCCACTTGTTGTACTGGCCCATATCTATAGCAGCCTTGGGGGACAGTTGACAGATGATGAAGGCATGATGAAGTGTATTCAGAAACAGTTCAGTGTCAGGCAGTAACTTAAACCTTTAATATGCCTCAGGAGAAAACACTGCCAATCCTCAATGTTATCACATTACAGAGTCCCACTGAATGTGAGAAGAAAATACAGATTCATTCCATGGTCCATGATATGTCTCCACAGTAACATTATACTTCTCTGGCATGTATGGGCTGGAGGGAGTCAGCAACAAATAGCGTGAACTGATCTGATTCTCATTATATTCAAAAAGAAAAGTGAGAATAACTACTTTTCACCAGCTAATATTTCAAAATACCCAAAAGTGCTGTGCTAGTCAAACGCTGTATCCTGTGGGTCTGGGTCCGCCCAGATGCTTACCTCTACCAAAGTGTTAAGCAGAACAAAAGGTCCTGGCACGGGTTTGAGCCCTCACGTGAACGCTGAGGCCAGTCAGGAAGAGCGTGGATCCTGACCTCCCTCCACCCCTTTCTCTTTTCCTCCTCTCTAATCCACCCTCCCTTACTCACTTGCCCCAGTTGGCAAATTAGACCTGTGGCGGCTGCAGAGGAAAAGGGTTGAAATGTCACCGGTGCCTGTCCTCGCAGCCAAGGCTGGGTTTCTTCTGTGCATCCTGGAAGGAAATAGCCTCTAGAAGAATAGACCCTGTGTAGAAACAGCTTCCTGTCCTTAACAACTTAACAATCTCTCTAACCTATTTTCCCACCCCAGACTGCTTAATGGAGGCTGGCCGTCTACCATGTTGTAGCTCAATCTGCAACAAACAAAGGTAACACTTTATTTTGATGGTCCCTTTTGAACAGTCTGTTGACTATAAGTAACCTTGCAACAACATGCCAACTAACTCTCATTAGAGTATTAGTAGACTGTCTGCTTAATATCTGCTAACTCTTTATTGTGATGCTCTTCAACAGATATTCTACTGACTATAAGTAACTACATATAAACTTGTTCTAATCCTAACCCTACCAGTGTACAAATACTCTACTAATACTCTACTAACACTTTAATGAGAGTTGGCAGACATGTAGGTGCAACGTTACTTATAGTCGACAGAATATAAAAGGGACCATCAAAATTATGTGAAACCCAAATAAAAATTATATTGTGAATTATGACATTATACCAAAACGAAATGGCCTTCAAACTTGTCATGCATTGGATATGTGGTAGTTCAGTTTGATGACATGATTAACAGTGAATTGTCTTTGTTTTGTTTTTTAATACATTAAAGTGAGTTATGTGATAAGTTCCCCTATATACTGTAATAAATGATAAATGTTGTGTCTTTAATTCTACAGCAGGTGTCTCAGCTCCTGTCTCTTCTGCATCAGGGACAACTTCAGCCTCGACCAAATTTCCGTGGAAACAAGTATTCACACAGAACTGGCCGGTAAACCTTTTTTTTAACTTCCTTTTGACTTTATTTATACAACTCTTGACTAAATAACACAGAAGCAATACCACAATAACCAAACTATCACAATAGCCATCTTAGAAGTTGATCTGTTTATCAGGTAGATTACTGGTATAACAAAGGACACATCAGTCAGAGAGAATGAGGTGTCTGATCAGCCCGTTTGCTTTGGGTATCTGGCAGAATCCACTGTTTCTATGAAGTTCACTTATGTTCATTTAGAATCCAGAAGAGAAAGGATAGATGATTCATCAGTGCAAGACAAGGCTTGCTGAAAACACAGACAGCACAGTCACACTTCCTTTAGCTGTGCGTTGTATTGTTTGAGTTTCAATGTTAGCTCACAGAAAAACCCCAGCTTTGAGAACACTATTTAACTGATATTAGAGATAATCGTACCCGTTTCACCGGATATTCCCTTACCAAAATGTATTGTGCCGGCACTGTGATGGTGCTAATACCTTGGTACTTCAATATACCATGGTACTGAATGATCACAATCATGGTATTTAAATAGTACTAGTATGACTATAATAGTACTCCATCATGGATGTGTCTAAATAGTATCCAGGTACCATGTTAAAAATACCATAATGCACTTCTATACTATACATAATACAGATTAGCCCTATGTTCAATATATTTGCCAGTCCTCCCACATTTCACATGCTTAATTTGTCTAACCATCTTACTATGCCTTTCTGAGCTCGTTCACGTACTGTGATGTTGAACATGTTTCTGAAACGCTCTGACTGCTTTATGTGTGCTGTAGGTCAGGGACGCAGGATGCTGATTGGCTGAGCACTAAAGACAGCGGTCATGGCGAGAGTGAGATGGGTGATATGGACTGGGAAACCGGCAGAGACTCACCTGTCGACCCCTTATATGAAGAAGGCCTCAATAATCTGCTGGCATCTGGTAAATGAAAATACTTTTAAAATCCAATTAAAGGGATAGTTCACACAAAAAGGAAAATTATGTCATCATTTACTCAACCTCAAGACTTTCACTCATCTTCAAAATGCAAATCAAGATATCAATAAGTCCATCAACTGAAAGACCGCACAACCAAACCTTTTTCATGCGTCTAAAAATACAGTCTGAAGAGACCAGACCGGTTTATATGATAATTTAATTTAGGCTTTGATCAATGCACATGCTTGCTTTATTAGCGAGAACAAACCTCATTGGTTCTCGTGGGTCAAGCACATTTGAGCTTCTATTTAAAGTCCCCCTGTAGTCAATAATTGTATCCCCTAAAACTCATCTTTGATCACCAAAATGACATATTTAAACGTTTTTTTTTCCATGAAATTCTTTTTTTTTCAAGAAAAAAAGAAACTATTTTCTTCATGCCTTCAAATATCTTGAATGTAACTCGACACCCTTGCCTCATTTAGTATGCACAGTTCTATGAATATTCAAATGAGCCCCGCCTCCACTCACTC